>NC_053024.1:216050259-216275939 GCF_003073215.2 Triticum urartu | reverse complement strand
GACTCTTGGCGCCTCCCTCTCCCCTGCTACACCTCTCCCTCTCATAGAAGAACGGCGAAGCCCTGCTGCGGTGACTGCTGCATCCACCACCACGCCGTCGTGCTGCTGGATCTTCATCAACCTCTCCTTCCCCCTTGCTGGATCAAGAAGGAGGAGACGTCACGCTGACCGTACGTGTGTTGAACGCGGAGGTGCCGTCCGTTCGGCGCTAGGATCTCCGGTGATTTGGATCACGTCGAGTACGACTTCCTCATCCCCGTTCTTTGAACGCTTCCGCGCGTGATCTACAAAGGTATGTAGATGCAATCTGATCACTCGTTGCTAGATGAACTCATAGATGGATCTTGGTGAAACCGTAGGAAATTTTTTGTTTTCTGCAACGTTCCCCAACAGTGGCATCATGAGCTAGGTCTATGCGTAGTTCTTTTTGCACGAGTAGAACACAATTTGTTGTGGGCGTAGATGTTGTCAACTTTCTTGCCGCTACTAGTCTTATTTTGCTTCAGTAGTATTGTGGGATGAAGCGGCCCGGACCAACCTTACACGTACGCTTACGTGAGACCGGTTCCACCGACTGACATGCACTAGTTGCATAAGGTGGCTGGCGGGTGTCTGTCTCTCCCACTTTAGTTGGAGCGGATTCGATGAAAAGGGTCCTTATGAAGGGTAAATAGAAGTTGACAAATCACGTTGTGGCTTTCACGTAGGTAAGAAAATGTTCTTGCTAGAACCCTATTGCAGCCACGTAAAACTTGCAACAACAATTAGAGGACGTCTAACTTGTTTTTGCAGCAAGTGTTTTGTGATGTGATATGGCCAAAGTTGTGATGAATGATGAATGATATATATGTGATGTATGAGATGTTCATGCTATTGTAATAGGAATCACGACTTGCATGTCGATGAGTATGACAACCGACAGGAGCCATAGGAGTTGTCTTTATTTTTTGTATGACCTGCGTGTCATTGAGAAACGCCATGTAAATTACTTTACTTTATTGCTAAACGTGTTAGCCATAGTAGTAGAAGTAATAGTTGGCGAGCAACTTCATGGAGACACGATGATGGAGATCATGATGATGGAGATCACGGTGTCATGCCGGTGACAAGATGATCATGGAGCCCCAAGATGGAGATCAAAGGAGCTACGTGATATTGGCCATATCATGTCACTATTATTATTTGATTGCATGTGATGTTTATCATATTTTTGCATCTTGTTTACTTAGAATGACGGTAGTAAATAAGATGATCCCTCATAATAATTTCAAGAAAGTGTTCCCCCTAACTGTGCACCGTTGCGACAGTTTGTTGTTTCGAAGCACCACGTGATGATCGGGTGTGATAGATTCCAACGTTCACATACAACGGGTGTAAGACAGATTTACACATGCAAACACTTAGGTTGACTTGACGAGCCTAGCATGTACAGACATGGCCTCGGAACACAGAAGACCGAAAGGTCGAGCATGAGTCGTATAGAAGATACGATCAACATGAAGATGTTCACCGATGTTGACTAGTCCGTCTCATGTGATGATCGGACACGGCCTAGTTAACTCGGATCATGTTATACTTAGATGACTGGAGGGATGTCTATCTGAGTGGGAGTTCATTAAATAGATGAACTTAATTATTATGAACTTAGTCTAAAATCTTTACAATATGTCTTGTAGATCAAATGGCCCACGTTGTCCTCAACTTCAACGCGTTCCTAGAGAAAACCAAGCTGAAATACGATGGCAGCAACTATACGGACTGGGTCCGGAACCTGAGGATCATCCTCATAGCTGCCAAGAAAGATTATGTCCTAGAAGCACCGCTAGGTGACGCACCCATCCCACAGAACCAAGACGTTATGAATGCTTGGCAGACACGTGCTGATGACTACTCCCTCGTTCAGTGCGGCATGCTTTACAGCTTAGAACCGGGGCTCCAAAAGCGTTTTGAGAGACACGGAGCATATGAGATGTTCGAAGAGCTGAAAATGGTTTTTCAAGCTCATGTCCGGGTCGAGAGATATGAAGTCTCAGCAAGTTCTTCAGCTGTAAGATGGAGGAAAATAGTTCTGTCAGTGAGCACATACTCACTATGTCTGGATTACATAACTGCTTAATTCAGCTGGGAGTTAATCTCCCGGATGACGCGGTCATTGACAGAATCCTTCAGTCGCTTCCATCGAGCTACAAGAGCTTTGTGATGAACTTCAATATGCAGGGGATGGAAAAGACCATTCCTGAGGTATTTTCAATGCTGAAATCAGCAGAGGTAGAAGTCAAAAAGGAACATCAAGTGTTGATGGTCAATAAAACCACTAAGTTCAAGAAAGGCAAGGGTAAAAAGAACTTCAAGAAGGACGGCAAGGGAGTTGCCGCGCCCGGTAAGCAAGCTGCCGGGAAGAAGCCAAAGAATGGACCCAAGCCCGAGACTGAGTGCTTTTATTGCAAGGAGAGTGGTCACTGGAAGCGGAACTGCCCCAAATACTTAGCGGACAAGAAGGCCGGCAAAACGAAAGGTATATGTGATATACATGTAATTGATGTGTACCTTACCAGTACTCGTAGTAGCTCCTGGGTATTTGATACCGGTGCAGTTGCTCACATTTGTAACTCAAAGCAGGAGCTGCGGAATAAGCGGAGACTGGCGAAGGACGAGGTGACGATGCGCGTCGGGAATGGTTCCAAGGTCGATGTGATCGCCGTCGGGACGCTACCTCTACATTTACCTACGGGATTAGTTTTGAACCTCAATAATTGTTATTTAGTGCTAGCTTTGAGCATGAACATTGTATCGGGATCTCGTTTAATACGAGATGGCTACTCATTTAAATCCGAGAATAATGGTTGTTCCATTTATATGAGAGATATGTTTTATGGTCATGCTCCGATGGTGAATGGTTTATTCTTAATGAATCTTGAGCGTAATGCTACACATATTCATAGTGTGAGTACCAAAAGATGTAAGGTTGATAATGATAGTCCCACATACTTGTGGCACTGCCGCCTTGGTCACATAGGTGTCAAACGCATGAAGAAGCTCCATGCAGATGGACTTTTAGAGTCTCTTGATTACGAATCATTTGACACGTGCGAACCATGCCTCATGGGTAAAATGACCAAGACTCCATTCTCAGGAACAATGGAGCGAGCAACCAACTTATTGGAAATCATACATACTGATGTGTGCGGTCCAATGAGTGTTGAGGCTCGCGGTGGTTATCGTTATGTTCTCACCCTCACTGATGACTTGAGTAGATATGGGTATGTCTACTTAATGAAACACAAGTCTGAGACATTTGAAAGGTTCAAGGAATTTCAGAGTGAGGTTGAGAATCAACATGACAGGAAAATCAAGTTCTTGCGATCAGATCGTGGGGGAGAATACTTGAGTCACGAATTTGGCACACACTTAAGAAAATGTGGAATAGTTTCACAACTCACGCCGCCTGGAACACCTCAGCGTAATGGTGTGTCCGAACATCGTAATCGCACTCTATTAGATATGGTGCGATCTATGATGTCTCTTACTGATTTACCGCTATCCTTTTGGGGGTATGCTTTAGAGACTGCCGCATTCACTTTAAATAGGGCTCCGTCGAAATCCGTTGAGACGACACCGTTTGAATTATGGTTTGGGAAGAAACCTAAGCTGTCGTTTCTAAAAGTTTGGGGATGCAATGCTTATGTCAAGAAACTTCAACCTGAAAAGCTCGAACCCAAGTCGGAAAAATGCGTCTTCATAGGATACCCTAAAGAAACTATTGGGTATACCTTCTACCTCAGATCCGAAGGCAAGATCTTTGTTGCCAAGAATGGATCCTTTCTAGAGAAGGAGTTTCTCTCGAAAGAAGTAAGTGGGAGGAAAGTAGAACTTGATGAAGTATTACCTCTTGAACCGGAAAATGGCGCAACTCAAGAAAATGTTCCTGAGGTGCCTGTACCGACTAGAGAGGAAGTTAATGATGATGATCATGAAACTTCAGATCAAGTTTCTACTGAACTTCGTAGGTCCACAAGGACACGTTCCGCACCAGAGTGGTATAGCAACCCTGTCTTGGAAATCATGTTGTTAGACAACGGTGAACCTTCGAACTATGAAGAAGCAATGGCGGGCCCAGATTCCAACAAATGGCTTGAAGCCATGCAATCCGAGATAGGATCCATGTATGAAAACAAAGTATGGACTTTGACAGACTTGCCCGATGATCGGCGAGCGATAGAAAACAAATGGATCTTTAAGAATAAGACGGACGCGGATGGTAATGTTACCATCTATAAAGCTCGACTTGTCGCTAAGGGTTATCGGCAAGTTCAAGGGGTTGACTATGATGAGACTTTCTCTCCCGTAGCGAAGCTGAAGTCCGTCCGAATTATGTTAGCAATTGCCGCATACTATGATTATGAGATATGGCAAATGGATGTCAAAACGGCATTCCTTAACGGTTATCTTAAGGAAGAACTGTATATGATGCAGCCGGAAGGTTTTGTCGACCCTAAGAATGCTAACGAGGTATGCAAGCTCTAGCGATCCATTTATGGGCTGGTGCAAGCATCTCGGAGTTGGAACATTCGCTTTGATGAGATGATCAAAGCGTTTGGGTTTATGCAGACTTATGGAGAAGCCTACGTTTACAAGAAAGTGAGTGGGAGCTCTGTAGCATTTCTCATATTATATGTAGATGACATACTTTTGATGGGAAATGATATAGAACTTTTGGACAGCATTAAGGCCTACTTGAATAAGAGTTTTTCAATGAAGGACCTTGGAGAAGCTGCTTATATATTAGGCATCAAGATCTATAGAGATAGATCAAGACGCCTCATAGGTCTTTCACAAAGCACATACCTTGATAAGATATTGAAAAAGTTCAATATGGATCAGTCTAAGAAGGGGTTCTTGCCTGTGTTGCAAGGTGTGAAATTGAGCTCAGCTCAATGTCCGACCACGGCAGAAGATATAGAAGTGATGAGTGTCATCCCCTATGCCTCAGCCATAGGGTCTATTATGTATGCCATGCTGTGTACCAGACCTGATGTAAACCTTGCCGTAAGTTTGATAGGAAGGTACCAAAGTAATCCCGGCAAGGAACACTGGACAGCGGTCAAGAATATCTTGAAGTACCTGAAAAGGACTAATGACATGTTTCTCGTTTATGGAGGTGACGAAGAGCTCATCGTAAAGGGTTACGTCGACGCTAGCTTTGACACAGATCTGGATGACTCTAAGTCACAAACCGTATACGTGTATATGTTGAATGGTGGAGCAGTAAGCTGGTGCAGCTGCAAGCAGAGCGTCGTGGCGGGATCTACATGTGAAGCGGAGTACATGGCAGCCTCGGAGGCAGTGCATGAAGCAATTTGGGTGAAAGAGTTCATCACCGACCTAGGAGTCATACCCAATGCGTCGGGGCCGATCAAACTCTTCTGTGACAACACTGGGGCTATTGCACTTGCCAAGGAGCCCAGCTTTCACAAGAAGACTAGGCACATCAAGCGTCGCTTCAACTCCATTCGTGAAAATGTTCAAGATGGAGACATAGATATTTGTAAAGTACATACGGACCTGAATGTAGCAGATCCGTTGACTAAACCTCTCCCTAGAGCAAAACATGATCAACACCAGAATTCCATGGGTGTTCGATTCATCACAATGTAACTAGATTATTGACTCTAGTGCAAGTGGGAGACTGTTGGAAATCTGTTGGAAATATGCCCTAGAGGCAATAATAAAAGGATTATTATTATATTTCCTTGTTCATGATAATTGTCTTTATTCATGCTATAATTGTGTTATCCGGAAATCGTAATACATGTGTGAATACATAGACACCAACATGTCCCTAGTAAGCCTCTAGTTGACTAGCTCGTTGATCAACAGATAGTCATGGTTTCCTGATATGGACATTGGATGTCATTGATAACTGGATCACATCATTAGGAGAATGATGTGATGGACAAGACCCAATCCTAAGCATAGCACAAAGATCGTGTAGTTCGTTTGCTAAGCTTTTCAATGTCAAGTATCATTTCCTTAGACCATGAGATTGTGCAACTCCCGGATACCGTAGGAGTGCTTTGGGTGTGCCAAACGTCACAACGTAACTGGGTGACTATAAAGGTATACTACGGGTATCTCCGAAAGTGTCTGTTGGGTTGCACGGATTCGAGACTGGGATTTGTCACTCCGTATGACGGAGAGGTCTGGGCCCACTCGGTAATGCATCATCATAATGAGCTCAAAGTGACCAAGTGTTCTGGTCACGGGATCATGCATTACGGTACGAGTAAAGTGACTTGCCGGTAACGAGATTGAACGAGGTATTGGGATACCGACGATCGAATCTCGGGCAAGTAACTGTACCGATTGACAAAGGGAATTGTATACGGGTTGACTTGAATCCTCGACATCGTGGTTCATCCGATGAGATCATCTGAGGAGCATGTGGGAGCCAACATGGGTATCCAGATCCCGCTGTTGGTTATTGACCGGAGAGTCAGTCTCGGTCATGTCTACATGTCTCCCGAACCCGTAGGGTCTACACACTTAAGGTTCGGTGACGCTAGGGTTGTAGAGATATGAATATGCAGTAACCCGAAAGTTGTTCGGAGTCCCGGATGAGATCCCGGACGTCACGAGGAGTTCCGGAATGGTCCGGAGGTGAAGAATTATATATAGGAAGTGCAGTTTCGGCCATCGGGAGAGTTTCGGGGTCACCGGTATTGTACCGGGACCACCGGAAGGGTCCCGGGGGTCCACCGGGTGGGGCCACCCATCCCGGAGGGCCCCATGGGCTGAAAGTGGGGAGGGGAACCAGCCCATAGTGGGCTGGTGCGCCCCCCTTGGCCCACCCCTGCGCCTAGGGTTGGAAACCCTAGGGTGGGGGGGGGCGCCCCACTTGCCTTGGGGGCCTCCACCCTTGGCCGCCGCCCCCCCCGCCCCCCCTAGGAGATCCCATCTACTAGGGCCAGCGCCCCCCTTGGGGAGCCTATATAAAGGGAGGGGAGGGAGGGGCAGCCGCACCCTTGACTCTTGGCGCCTCCCTCTCCCCTGCTACACCTCTCCCTCTCATAGAAGAACGGCGAAGCCCTGCTGCGGTGACTGCTGCATCCACCACCACGCCGTCGTGCTGCTGGATCTTCATCAACCTCTCCTTCCCCCTTGCTGGATCAAGAAGGAGGAGACGTCACGCTGACTGTACGTGTGTTGAACACGGAGGTGCCGTCCGTTCGGCGCTAGGATCTCCGGTGATTTGGATCACGTCGAGTACGACTTCCTCATCCCCGTTCTTTGAACGCTTCCGCGCGTGATCTACAAAGGTATGTAGATGCAATCCGGTCACTCGTTGCTAGATGAACTCATAGATGGATCTTGGTGAAACCGTAGGAAATTTTTTGTTTTCTACAACGTTCCCCTACATTATGGGCATATAGAACTGCATCCAAAAATCCCATGGGTATGTCTCCGTATAAAATGGTTTATGGAAAAGCATGTCACTTACCTCTCGAACTAGAACATAAGGCATATTGGGCTATTAAAGAGCTTAACTATGATTTCAAACTTGCCGGTGAGAAGAGGTTATTTGATATTAGCTCACTTGATGAATGGAGAACCCAGGCTTATGAAAATGCCAAGTTGTTTAAAGAAAAAGTTAAAAGATGGTATGACAAAAGGATACAAAAGCGTGAGTTTAATGTAGGTGATTATGTATTGCTATACAACTCTCGTTTAAGTTTTTTTGCAGGAAAACTTCTCTCTAAATGGGAAGGCCCCTATGTTATCGAGGAGGTCTATCGTTCTGGTACCATAAAAATCAACAACTTCGAGGGCACAAATCCGAAGGTGGTAAACGGTCAAAGAATTAAACATTATATCTCAGGTAATCCCATAAATGTTGAAACCAATATTATTGAAACCGTAACCCCGGAGGAGTACATAAGGGACACTTTCCGGAATGTTTCAGACTCCGAAAAGGAATAGGTATGTGGTACGGTAAGTAAACCGACTCCAAAACAATTTTTAAGGTAATATTTCTCCGTTTTGGAATATTTAGAAAAATTGAAAAATAAGTAACAGTCCGGGAAGGACACGAGGGCCCCACGAGGGTGGTGGGCGCGCCCCCCTACCTCGTGAGCACCTCTTGTGCCTTCAGGACTCCGTTTTCTTGCACGTTACGTATTTTTGGTCGGTAAAAAAACATTATATAACCTCCCGAAGGTTTTGACTCCCGTATCATGCAAACCTCCTCTGTTCTTGTTTCGAGCTATTTTCTGTCAGGGTTTTCCAGGCTAGGCATCATGTCGTCTCCCTCCTCCAACAATGGTGACAATGATGCTTGGCTAATGAAGATCGATCTGAAGAGGGAAGAACCCACGAGGGTCAACAAGGATGAAAGGATTAAGAAGGTCACAAAGGATCAAGCTCCGGCAGCAAAAGGCATCCTTCAACTTGATCATAACCTTCTTACCCCAACCGAGATCGAAGCTTTCAAGATGATTGAGTTAGCTCGTATACAAAACAAGTATCTCACACAAGAAAATATTTTGTTGAAGGAGCATATTGTCGCACTCAAGGGCATTATTCGCAAGCTGGAGGATCTCTTACGCTCGATGTGCGATTATCCGTCACCACCACCTTCTTCACCGACAAAGGAGATATAATCACATGGGTATGGGCACTCCCCTTGGCAACTACCAAGCTTGGGGGAGGTGCCCTGGTATCGTATCACCATCACAACTCCTATCTTTATCGTTTTTCTTAGTTCGATCCTATTAGTAGTATCTTGATCTAGTAGAATAAATTTTATGGCATGATCTAGTTTTGAGTTTTGCTTTATGATCTCTCTTTGTAATCGAGTCCGTGAGCTATATATAATAAAGATTAGTGTTGAGTCAAGGGCTTGATTATTTTGCCATGATCTTGGGTGAATAAAAGAAAAGAAGAAAAGAACAAAAAGAAACAAAAAGTTCATATTGATCTTATTGAGAGTAATGACTTCACATAAAAAGAGTATGACAATTAAAAGTTGTTGGGAGTTGGCAGGCATAGCTTTGGTCATTGTTGCAATTAATAGTAAGTAATAAGGAAAGAGAGGTTTTCACATATAGATATATTATCATTGACATCTTTTATGATTGGGAGCACTCATTAAAATATGACATGCTAAAGAGTTGATGTTGGACAAGGAAGACAACGTAATGAGTTATGTCTTTCTTATATCTGAGATAAAGTATGTTGTTATGGATCGTCTAACTTGTTGAGCTTGCCTTTCCCCCTCATGCTAGCCAAATTCTCAGCACCAAGTAGAAATAATACGTGTGCTTCCAAACACCCTTAAACCAGTTTTGCCATGAGAGTCCACCATATCTACCTATGGATTGAGTAAGATCCTTCAAGTAAGTTGTCATCGGTGCAAAGCAATAAAAATTGCTCTAAATATGTATGATTGATTGGTGTGGGAGAAATAAGCTTTATACAATCTTGTGATGTGGAAGTAATAAAAGCGACTGACTGCATAATAAAGGTTCATATCACAAGGGGCAATATAAAGTGACGTTCTTTCGCATTGAGATTTTATGCATCCAACCATAAAAGCGCATGGCAACCTCTGCTTTCCTCTGCGAAGGGCCTATCCTTTATCATTATATTCTACCTTATGCAAGAGTCATGGTGATCTTCACCTTTTCTTTTTCATTTTATCCTTTGGCAAGCTCAGCATGTTGGAAAGAACATGATATATATATATATATATATCTAATTGGATGTAGGGGAGCATGAACCATTATTGTTGACATTACCCTTGAGGTAAAAGGTTGTGGGGCAAAACTATAAGCCCCTATCTTTCCCTGTGTCTGATTAAAACTCCGTAACCACAAGTATTGCGTGAGTGTTAGCAATTATGGAGGACTAAATGATAGTTGAGTATGTGGACTTGCTTTTTAGCTCTGGCATAGACTCTTTCTGATGTTATGATAAATTGCAATTGCTTCAATGACTGAGATTATGGTTTGTCGGAGCCCAATAAGGTTTATGATTTATACTTTTGCATTGTGAATAGATCATCACTTGAACATAAGTAGTCATATGACAAAATCTATATATGTTGCTGTTATTAGAATAATCATGATGCCTTCATGTCCGTATTTTATTTTTATCGACGCCTCTACCTCTAAACATGAGGACATATTTATGGTTATCGCTTTTCGCTTGAGGACAAGCGAGGTCTAAGCTTGGGGGAGTTGATACGTCCATTTTGCATCATGCTTCTATATCGATATTTATTGCATTATGGGCTGTTATTTCACTTTATGTCACAATACTTATGGCTATTCTCTCTTATTTTACAAGGTTTACATGAAGAGGGAGAATGCCGGCAGCTGGAATTCTGGGCTGGAAAAGGAGCAAATATTAGGACCTATTCTGCGCAACTCCAAAAGTCCTGAAACTCCACGAAACATCTTAAAATAAATAAATAAAAATCCTCACCAAAGATGAAGGCCAGGGGGCCCACACCCTGCTCACGAGGGTGGGGGGCGCCCCCCCTAGGGCGCGCCCCCTACCTCGTGGCCCCCCTGGTGGCTCTCCGACGCCCATCTTCTCCTATATGAAGTCTTTCAATGTGAAAAAAAGAAAAATGAACTTTGCGGGACGAGACTCCGCCGCCACGAGGCGGAACCTTTGCGGATCCAATCTAGAGCTCCGGTAGAGCTGTTCTGCTGGGGATACCTCCCTCCGGGAGGGGGAAATCATCACCATCGTCATCACCAACGATCCTCTCATCGGGACAGGGCAATCTCCATCAACATCTTCACCAGCACCATCTCATCTCCAAACCCTAGTTCATCTCTTCTATCCAATTCTTGTCTCAAAGTCTGGGATTAGTGCTAGTAGGTTGCTAGTAGTGTTGATTACTCTTTGTAGTTGATGCTAGTTGGTTTATTTGGTGGAAGATCATATGTTCAGATCCTATATGCATATTATTACCCCTCTGATTATGAACATGAATATGCTTAGTGAGTAATTATGTTTGTTCCTGAGGACAAGGGAGAAGTCTTGCTATTAGTAGTCATGTGAATTTGGTATTCGTTTGATATTTTGATAAGATGTATGTTGTCTAGCCTCTAGTGGTGTTATGTGAACGTCGATTACATAACACTTCACCATTATTTGGGCCTAGAGGAAGGCATTGGGAAGTAATAAGTAGATGATGGGTTGCTAGAGTGACAGAAGCTTAAACCCTAGTTTATGCGTTGCTCCGTAAGGGGCTGATTTGGATCCATATGTTTCATGCTATGGTTAGGTTTACCTTAATACTTTTGTTGTAGTTGCGGATGCTTGCAATAGAGGTTAATCATAAGTGGGATGCTTGTTCAAGTAAGAACAGCACCCAAGCATCGGTCCACCCACATATCAAATTATCAAAGTATCGAACACGAATCATATGAACATGATGAAAACTAGCTTGACGATATTCCCATGTGTCCTCGGGGGCGCTTTTCCTATTATAAGAGTTTGTTCCGGCTTGTCCTTTGCTACAAAAAGGATTGGGCCACCTTGCTGCACTTTATTTACTTTTGTTACTTGTTGCTCGTTACAATTTATCTTATCACAAAACTATCTGTTACCACTTATTTCAGTACTTGCAGAGAATACCTTGCTGAAAACCGCTTATCATTTCCTTCTGCTCCTCATTGGGTTCGACACTCTTACTTATCGAAAGGACTACGATAGATCCCCTATACTTGTGGGTCATCAGCAGTCGGCTGGGGTCTAAGCGAACTTCTTTAAGTTTTATCCACTCGGAAGTGAACAACCTTTAATCTTGTCAACTAACACATCTTTTGCCTCCTGCAGAAGTCTTGTACTCTCATTTCCAAGTTTGCTGAACTTGAGGAGAAGCAGAGGCAACTCAACCTCGACTTGGAGTTGGCCCAGCAGAATCTGAAGAAAGCTCAAGACGAGGCTGCTGGTATGAAAGGTAACTGCGTGTCGGCTATCTTTTTAAAACATTTCTTTGAGCTCTTGTCTGATCCGATTGCTTCTTTTGCAGAGAAAATGAAATTGGCTCTAGAGAAGAAGGACTCGGTCCTCGCCGCTGCACAGAAGGAAGCCCAAGATAAAACTGCCCTTGCAGACCAGAAGCTGTCTTCAGCCGAAGCACTGGAAGGGGAGGTGACCAAACTGAAGTCCTGCCTCAATGAGTCCAACCGAGAAGTGAGTCGTCCGAAGGACAAGATTGTCCTGAATGAAAAGCTGGAGTCTGCGGTCCATAAGAGGAATGACACGGAAGCTTATCTGAGAACTCTTGCCAAGAAGCTCTATCTGATGCTGGAAGGTACTCCTTTCAACCCGACTGTGTTGATGCTTGCTTATGAACCTTGTCCAGTCGACTCACTAATTTTTTGACTGCAGAATTCTGCCAAGACTTTGATGAGGAAACTGGGAGGGTCGAGACGGGTCTGGACCCTATCGCTTCTCCAGTTTGTGACGAAACTACAATGAATGTGCTCCGACTGGAGTCTCGTGTCGCCGACGTCACAAGCTACCTCACGCGTCTGAAGGAAGCAGTCTCACGATTCGACTCATTGCTCTGGCCAAGGGCGACATTTCAAACTGACCTGGAATCCCTGATGGCTCGACTCAATGAGATCCCTGACCGAGTGCAAGAATGGAAGAAGTCTTCCGCCCGGTGTGGTGCTGACGTGGCACTGTCCTTGGTGCGAGTCCACTGTAAGGAAGCTCGTGAAGACAAGCTGGCGGCGATCAAGGTCGCTAACACCAAAAGGCATGACCTCCAGTCCTTCATGGAGACTTTCATCGCTGCTGCCACTCGGATCGCGGATGGAATCGACCTGGACGAATTCGTCGAGCCTGCTAGCCCTCCTCCTGCCGAGTGAACAAACTTATGAGACTTGAATCTGCCTTAAATTTGCCTCGGAATGCCGAGTGATTGCTGTAACCGTTAAACTCCTTCGGGCTTGATGCTTGAATACTTTTGATTTGCTGTTTGGAACTTCAGGATTTATCCGAATTTGGTTTATTTCCGAATATGCTTGTGTTTTGTCTTCAAGTGGACTTTGTTCTTTGTTCTGAATAATCTTTGCGCTTGAAATGTAGATCTGAGGTGGTGACTCCAGTCGACCTGCACGCATTGCAGTCGACCTGCACCTCGTCGTCCTTGCGGATAGGGATGGGGCGCACATTGTACTTGTGCCGCAGCTCCGAAGGAGAAGGTTGCAGTCGACCGGCACCTAGTCGTCCTTGCAGATGGGGATGGAGCGCACATTGTACTTATGCCGTAGCTCCGAGGGAGAAGGTTGCAGTCGACTTGCACTTCGTCATCCTTGCGGATAGGGACGGAGCACACGTTGTACTTGTGCCGTAGCTCCAAAGGAGAAGGTTGCAGTCGACCTGCACCTCGTCGTCCTTGCGGATAGGGATGGAGCGCACATTGTACTTGTGCCGTAGCTCCGAGGGAGAAGGTTGCAGTCGACTTGCACTTCGTCGTCCTTGCGGATAGGGATGGAGCGCACATTGTACTTGTGGCGTAACTCCGAAGGAGAAGGTTGCAGTCGACCTGCACCTCGTCGTCCTTGCGGATAGGGATGGAGCGCACATTGTACTTGTGGCGTAGCTCCGAAGGAGAAGGTTGTAGTCGACCTGCACCTCGTCGTCCTTGCGGATAGGGATGGAGCGCACATTGTACTTGTGGCGTAGCTCCGAAGGAGAAGGTAGCAGTCGACCTGCACCTAGTCGTCCTTGCGGATAGGGGTGTGTTTCGAACTTATGCGAGTATTGGACTGCAGCTAAGCCTCCGGGTGGGAGAACTTAGGCGAGTGACGGACTGGGGCTAAGCCCCCGAGTGGGAGGACTGCTCTCCACTCGGTAGGATTTTTTCAAACTTAGGCGAGTGCTGGACTACAGCTAAGCTCCCGAGTGGGAGGATTGCTCTCCACCTGGTAGGATTCTTTCAAACTTAGGCGAGTGCTGGACTGCGGCTAAGCCTCCGAGTGGGAGAACTTAGGAGAGTGCAGGACTGCAGCTAAGCCCCCGAGTGGGAGGATTGCTCTCCACTCGGTAGGATTTTTTCAAACTTAGGCGAGTGCTGGACTGCAGCTAAGCCTCCGAGTGGGAGAACTTAGGCGAGTGCCGGACTGCAGCTAAGCCCCCGAGTGGGAGGATTACTCTCCACTCGGTAGGATTTTTTCAAACTTAGGTGAGTGCTTGACTGCAGCTAAGCCTTTGAGTGGGAGAACTTGGGCGAGTGCCGGACTGCAGCTAAGCCCCCGAGTGGGAGGATTGCTCTCCATTCGGTAGGATTATTTCAAACTTAGGCGAGTGCTGGACTGCAGCTAAGCCTCCGAGTGGGAGAACTTAGGCGAGTGCCGGACTGCAGCCAAGCCCCCGAGTGGGAAGATTGTTCTCCACTCGGTAGGAGTTTTTTCAAACTTAGGCGAGTGCTGGACTGCAGCTAAGCCTCCGAGTGAGAGAACTTAGGTGAGTGCCGGACTGCAGCTAAGCCCCCGAGTGGGAGGATTGCTCTCCACTTGGTAGGATTTTTTCAAACTTAGGCGAGTGCTGGACTGCAGCTAAGCCCCCGAGTGGGAGAACTTAGACGAGTGTCGGACTGCAGCTAAGCCCCCGAGTGGGAGGATTGCTCTCCACTCAGTAGGATTTTTTCAAACTTAGGCGAGTGCTAGACTGTAGCTAAGCCTTCGAGTGGGAGAACTTAGGCGAGTTCCAGACTGCAGCTAAGCCCCCGAGTGGGAGGATTGCTCTCCACTCGGTAGGATTTTCTTTCAAACTTAGGCGAAACAGATTCGCAGCTAAGCCCACCCACTGGGGGATTTCGAAGGTACATAAGGACAACAACAATCAAAAGAGAAGACTGAAAAGCTCTTGTCTTTAATGACCATATTAGAAAGGTACTTCTTATTACATTTTATTCGAACGAGTGCTCCGCGTTCCAAGCCCGTGGCTCGTCCTTCTGATGCTCAACGCTGTAAAGATGGTATGCTCCATTGTGGAGAACTTTGGTGATGATGAAGGGACCTTCTCAAGCCGGGGCGAGCTTGTGTGGTTTCTGCTGATCCACTCGAAGAACCAGGTCCCCCTCTTGAAAGGCTCGACCCCTCACGTTTTTGGCATGGAATCGACGCAAGTCTTGCTGATAAATGGTCGACCGGATCAAGGCCATCTCTCTTTCCTCCTCTAAGAGATCGACTGAATCTTGCCGGGCCTGCTCTGCTTCTTCTTCGGAGAAGAGCTCGACTCGGGGCGCATTGTGGAGCAGGTCACTCGACATAACAGCTTCGGCTCCATAGACCAAGAAGAAAGGAGTTCGTCCAGTCGACCGATTGGGAGTTGTCCTCAAACCCCATAAAACTGACGGAAGCTCATCGACCCAAGCGCCTGCTGCATGTTTGAGGTCACGCATCAGTCGGGGTTTTAATCCTTTGAGAATCAGGCCATTAGCTCTTTCTGCTTGTCCATTCGACTACGGGTGAGCGACTGAAGCATAGTCGACTCGCGTGCCTTGAGAAGCGCAGAAAGCTCTAAACTCGTCAGAATCAAAGTTCGACCCATTGTCCGTGATGATGCTGTGTGGAACTCCATATCTGAATGTCAATTCTCTGATAAAACTAATGGCGGTGCTGGCCTCGAGACTCTTGACAGGTTTAGCTTCGATCCATTTGGTAAACTTGTCGACTGCCACGAGCACATGAGTGAAGCCACTCCTACCAGTTCTCAGTGGTCCAACCATATCCAAACCCCAAACAGCAAAGGACCAGATGAGAGGAATGGTCTTCAGAGCTAACGCTGGCTTGTGAGACATGTCCGAGTAAAACTGGCAGCCTTCACATCTGTCGACTATATCTTTCGCCATTTCATTTGCTCGCGGCCAATAGAACCCGGCTCGGTATGCTTTAGCCACGATGGCCCGAGAGGACGCATGGTGGCCACAGGTCCCCGAGTGGATGTCGTTGAGGATCATTCATCCTTCTTCTGGCATTATTCATCTCTGACCGACTCCAGTCACGCTTTCCCTGAACAATTGTCCTCTTATCACAGTAAAGGCCTTGGATCGATGGACGATCTGCCGAGCCTCTTCTTCGTCTTCTGGGAGTTCTTTTCTGAGGATGTACGCAACGTACGACACTGTCCAGTCGGGTGTGATGACCAGAATCTCCATGATTAGGTCGACCACTGCTGGGACCTCGACTTCAGTCGGATCTGTGGCACTCTTAGGCTGTGGGGGCTCTTCAGTAAAAGGATCTTCCTGAACTGTCGGCGTGTGAATATGTTACAAAAACACATTGCTGGGAATGGCTTCTCGCTTGGACCCTATCTTTGCCAGGTCATCGGCTGCTTGATTTTTCAGTCGGGGTATGTGATGGAGCTCTAATCCCTCAAACTTCTTTTCCAACTTCCTCACCGCGTTGCAGTAACCAGTCATGGCTGGGCTTCTGACGTCCCACTCATTCATCACTTGATTGACTACCAAATCTGAGTCGCCATAGACCATGAGGCGACGGACGCCGAGCGAGATGGCCATGCGCAACCCATACAAGAGTGCTTCATATTCTGCTTCATTGTAGGACGAATCAAAGTGAATCTGGAGGACATATCTGAGCTTGTCTCCTCGGGGGGATACCAGTACTACCCCAGCACCAGAACCATTCAACATTTTTGATCCATCAAAGAACATGGTCTAGTGCTCCGAGTGAACTTGAGTCGGTAGTTGCCGTTCGATCCACTCGATGAGGAAATCTGCTATTGCTTGGGACTTGATAGCTTTCTTTGCCTCAAACTTGATATCCAAGGGAAGGAGTTCAATCGCCCATTTTGCCACTCGACCAGTTGCATCTCTGTTGTGTAGAATCTCTGACAATGGAGCGTCACTAACGACTGTCACAGAGTGATCAGAGAAATAGTGTGCAACCTTCTTCGTGGTCATGTAAATCCCATAGACGAGCTTCTGATAGTGCGGATATCTCTGCTTTGACGGAGTCAGGACTTCAGAAATATAATAAACTGGGCGCTGAACTTTATAGGCTTTTCCCTCTTCTTCCCACTCGACCTTAAGTACTGTACTGATGACTTGTCCAGTGGCTGCTATATAAAGCAGTAAAGGCTCTTTGCTGATTGGAGCAGCAAGCACCGACTGGGTGGAAAGCAGGGCTTTTAGCTCTGCAAATGCTGCATCAGCTGTAGGAGTCCACTCGAACTTATCTGATTTCTTCATCAGTCGGTAAAGAGGCAGCGCCTTTTCACTGAGGCGAGAAATGAATTGAATTAGGACGGCCAAGCAACCAGTAAGCTTCTGGACATCATGCACACGCACAGGGTGTTTCATTCGGAGTATAGCACCCACTTTCTCTGGGTTAGCATCGATCCCTCATTCGGAAACGAGGAAACCGAGTAATTTTCTGCCCGAAACTCCAAACATGCACTTTGATGGATTGAACTTGATATCATACCGTCTGAGGTTGGCAAAGGTTTCAGCAAGGTCAGTTAGTAGGTCGGAACCTTTACGAGACTTGACCACAATGTCATCCATGTATGCTTCCACATTCCGACTGATCTGAGTGAGCAGACACTTCTGAATCATCCGCATGAATGTGGCTCCAGCGTTTTTCAAACCGAATGGCATAGTGACATAACAGAAGCACCCAAATGGGGTGATGAAAGCCGTTTTTATCTCGTCGGGTTCGTATAGACGGATCTGGTGGTACCCGGAGTAGGCGTCCAAAAAGGAAAAACGCTCGCACTCCGCAGTCGAATCGACTATCTGGTTAATGCGAGGGAGAGGAAAATGATCTTTCGAGCAGGCCCGATTGATATGCTTGAAGTCAATGCACATGCGAAGTGAGTCGTCCTTCTTTGGGACAATGACAACATTGGCTAACCACTCGGAGTGGTAAATCTCTCGGATAAACTCAGCTGCCAAAAGCCGAGCCACCTCTTCACCGATTGCCTTTCTCTTCTGTACGGCGGACCGTCGAAGATGTTCTTTAAGTGGTTTCACTTTTGGGTCGACTCGCAAACGATGCTCAGCCAGTCCCCTGGGAACACCCGGCATGTCAGAAGGCTTCCATGCAAAGATGTCCCAGTTCTCACGAAGGAACTGGATGAGCGCTTCTTCCTATTTGGAGTCGAGTGTGGTTGAAATGTGAGTCGGAGCAGCATTGGGGTCTGTCGGGTGAATGTGAATCGACTTCGTTTCACCAGATGTCTGGAATGCTGAATCTGTGGCTGGCTTCTTGGCTCGCAACAAATCACTCAGATCTGCGTTTTTCTGATATTCTTGCAATTCTGCCACAGCCATCTGTGCGTCGGCGATCTTTGAACCCTTCTGGAAGCACTCTTCTGCCTTCTTCCGACTACCAGTGATAGCGATCACCCCTTTGGGACCAGGCATCTTCAATTTGAGGTACACGTAACATGGTCGAGCCATAAAACATGCATAAGCCGGCCTGCCCAGAATGGCATGATAGGCACTCTGGAAATCCACAGCTTCAAATGTCAACTTTTCTTTGCGGTAATTCTTGGAATCACCGAAAACCACGTCGAGAGCAATCTGGCCGAGTGAGGTAGCCTTCTTGCCTGGAATGACTCCATGGAAACTCATATTGCTTTCACTGAGTCTGGACATCGGAATGCCCATTCCCTTCAACATCTCTGCATACAGTATGTTCAGGACACTTCCACCATCCATCAGGACCTTTGTCAGTCGAGTGCCTTCGACCACCGGGTCGACCACCAGCGCTTGCCTCCCAGGGGTGGCTATGTGCGCTGGATGATCAGACTAGTCGAATGTAATGGCAGTCTGCGACCGCTTCAAATAATTGGGTGTCACCGGAGCAACCATGTTCACTTCTTTGTTGATGACTTTCAATCGACTTTTGCTCTCAACGTCAGCAAAAATCATCAGAGTGGAATTCACATGGGGATAACCATCATCATCCTCTTCCTCATCCTCAGCCTTGTCTGCTTCCTTCTCCTTTTCCTTGGGCTGTTTCTCTCGGAATTGCTGGATTAGGAGTCGACACTGCCGAGTGGTGTGCTTCGGGTAAATGAAATTACCCTCTTCATATTTTTTGGTGTGGATGTGGCACGACAGATCCAACACGTCATTTCCATCTTGATCTTTTACTTTCTTGGGGTTCCATGGCCCTTTGGGCTTCCCCTTGAACTTTCCTTGAACCACAGCTAAGGCTTCACCAGGAGCAGCTGGCTCGGCCTTGCGATTCTATTTCTGACCGGAGTTTCCTCCTCCGGCTTTGTGGGTGACTGCTTTGTGCTTGCCACTCCGGAGTCGTTCTTCTTCTTCACCATTGGCATACTTGATGGCAATCTCCATCATCCGAGTCAGAGTCATATTTCCTGTCCAACCGAATTTTAGATTCAACTCCCGATACCTGACACCTTCCTTAAAGGCACAAATTGCCTGATGATCAGACACATCCTCCACCGTGTGGTGCAGGGTGATCCATCTCTGGATATAATCCCTCAAAGTTTCATTCGGTTTCTGAACACAACACTGTAATTCTGTCAAACCTGCCGGTCGTTTGCAAGTGCCCTCAAATGTTCTGACAAACACTCGGGCGAGATCTTCCCAAGTATAAATACTACTAGGTGCCAACTGATTCAGCCATGCTCTAGCCGAGCCCTCCAACATCAGAGGAAGGTGTTTCATGGCCACTTCATCATTGCCGCCACCAATCTGGACATCCACTCGGCAGTCTTTAAGCCAAGTGTCAGGCTTGGACTCACCAGTGAACTTGCTGACTCCAGTCGCCAACCTGAAGTTGGGGGGGAATCACTGCAGCCCTGATAGCTCTGCTGAAGCACTCTGGACCTGAGACATGTACCCTGCTGCTGGTTTGCGGATCCCTGTCATGGCCCTCTCGGTGAGCTCTGTTTCTGTCGACCAAGCCCTGAACGAGAATAGATCTCGCATCAAAGCCTAGCTCCCTGGGGTCGACTGTAATCCCTCGCCCAACACTATGAAGGCGTCTGTCTTCATGTTGCCGAGGCACGTACGACCTACTCCTCAGGGGAGGCGTGGGCACTCGACGACGATCATCGCGATCGACTCGGTGATCATACTGCTCACGGTTTCTGTACTGATCTCGCCGATCTCCACGTCCCTCACGCCTCGGGGGCGATCTTGGACTGTGGGCCGACTGAACAGTGTCTGCAACCACGGATCTGCTATGGATCCTCTTCCGCGACTGAGATATGACCGTATTCTGTTCTCCCGCCGCCCGGAGCAAAGCTCGGATCTGCACCAGACCTCGGCCAGCTTCTAACTGGGAAGGTTGGATCGAATCTGCTATCCGGGCAGCAGCTGCTAGATTCTAGATCGGGGTTCGGTATACCTGAGTCGGAGGTGGAAAAAGTTGGCGTTGACTAGATTCGGGAGCATGCTACCGAGCGCGATCGTCGAGTGCGCGCTGGAGGTTCTCCAGTCGAGTGCGCTCAGCCAAGTTGGCCAAGCGCGCCTGCTCCAAGGCCTGGGCCTCAGGGGTTTCTCCAACTATAGGAGTATGCAGTGCATCCATGTTTCGGCGGCGAAGTTCCTCCCTCTGCTGCGAAGAGAGGGGTTTGGGGCGGTACTCTTCATGAACGCGCGACAGATCGCCGTTCCCGTCGCCTCCGTCTTCATGGGCGAAGCCAGGAGGACTGCATGGTCCATTGACCATCAGAACTTCAGCCGCTGGGTCGCTGCTGTCGCACTCGGATGCGGTCTCTACGGAGCCAGTCGACAGATCGAACAGGCCGTAGAGAGTTTCGTCGGGCTCGATTGCCGCAACTTGAGGGGTGGCCGACTGGCGAGCCACCGCATGCCTCACCCACCGCTGAAGCCTCGACCGACCGGAATGTTTGCTCCGGCGGGCCGCAGGGAGGGGGAAAGCTGCTGGAGCCGACTGATACTGGGTCGACGACTACCGCAGGAGGACGCCGCGGACGCACGCACGAAAGTGCGTCGCCCCGCGGGCGGGGAGTGCACCGACGTTGAGTGGAGCCTCCTGAAGCCAAGCAGAGTCGTCGGTGACAAACACGAGCGCGCCGAGACGGATCTTGCGGCTCTCAGCCAAACCTCCACCTGGAACCATGATGAAGGGGATCGGAAAAATTGCAACATCTCCAACAAGTCGCTAAGACACCTGCCCCACGGTGGGCGCCAACTGTCGTGGTTCTAAGCCTGACAGTAGAATAGGGGGTAGGAATGTAGAGGCAAGATCCTAGCTATGGAGGAGTTGTACACGCGAGTTTTACGAGTTCAGGCCCTTCTCGGAGGAAGTAACAGCCCTACGTCTTGGAGCCCGGAGGCGGTCGACTGGATATATGCGTGTGAATTACAAAGGGTGCGAACCCTTGTCCCAGAGGAGGGGGTGGCTTATATAGAGTGCGCCAGGACCCCAGCTCCCCTCCGTTACACAGGGTTCAATGTTCATAAAGGAGAAGCGTTACTGGTAACGTCCGAAGTAAAGTGCTATAAATGATTATTAAAGCTATGACTTAAATCCCGACCATTGCGGAGTGAGTGGCTTCACATCTTCTGGTGGTCGAGTGGTTGTTCGCATGGTCGAGTGTCTTCAAGGCTGTTGAGTGGAACATAGCTTCATGGTCGAGTGGATGATGATCTCTCTTCGACTGCTTCTGGTTCTTTTTAGAGATGTCCTTGGGGAGGGTATCTTTGAGAGATCCATGACCCTACCCTAGGTGCATAGCTTTGTCAGGGGGCGCCCCCTTTCCCTAGTCCAATTCGGACCAATCCATGGGGAAGGGGCGCAGCCACCCTTGAGGCCTTTCTCTCCTTTCCCGTATGACCCATTAAGGCCCAATACGAATTCCCGTAACTCTCCGGTACTCCGAAAAATACCCGAATCACTCGGAACCTTTCCGATGTCCGAATATAGCCTTACAATATATCAATCTTTACGTCTCAACCATTTCGAGACTCCTCATCATGTCCCCGATCCCATCCGGGACTCCGAACAAACTTCGGTCATCAAATCACACAACTCATAATACAAATTGTCACAGAACATTAAGCGTGAGGACCCTACGGGTTCGAGAACTATGTGCACATGACCGAGACTCATCTCCAGTCAATAAATAATAGCGGAACCTGGATGCTCATATTGGTTCCTACATATTCTACGTAGATCTTTATCGGTCAAACTGCATAACAACATACGTTTTTCCCTTTGTCATCGGTATGTTACTTGCCCAAGATTCGATCGTCGGTATCCTCATAGCTAGTTCAATCTCGTTACCGGCAAGTCTCTTTACTCGTTCCGTAATGCATCATCCCGCAACTAACTCATTAGTCACAATGCTTGCAAGGCTTATAGTGATGTGCATTACCGAGAGGGCCCGGTGTAACGCCCCAAGACCGATGCTTCAGATGCCTTCCATGTTTTCCGAGTTTTGTTGGGTGATTTGTTTTGTCTGTTGCATTCATATTTGCATCATGTGCTTTGCATCATGTCATCATGCCATCATATCATTAATCTTATAACTTTTATAAATAAATTGCATGGATCTTCGGTCCATTTAAACCGAGGGAATTCACGTGGTTATTCTCTTTACAACATATCCTCCCAATATTATGGAGCTATTATAAATACTCCATTTGTTTGGAATTAACCGGAACACACTTGCAAAATAAATACCAATGCCTTTGTTATCACAACTCTTGGCCTCTAACTTTGCCATATATCCTTTCTTCATTTTCCGGAGCTCCACCTAAATTCTCAACATTTTTTGGACACTTCAAAACCCAAGTACTAGTTCAAACCATTTGATTAAATTCAAATGAGTTTGAATTTAATTTCTGCAATCATGCCACTTCTATTTTTCTGTGTACATGCACATTTTTACGAGTCCAGAAAAATAATCCCAGTGCCCAAGTTCCTTCTCTACCATTTTCTTTTCTCTCTTTTCTTTCTTCCTATTTCTTTGTATTGGAAATATATAAGAGAGATAGAGAGAGAGAAGGGAGCCTAGCAGGCCATTTTTTCCCAGTCGCACCTAAACCTAGTCGGCCCAAGAGGCATGCCCGATCTCCTCTTATCCACCCATTCGCTCGAACCCCTCTTCCTCCTTCCCATGCTCGCGCCACCACACACAGAACACACGCACGCAGAGGGGCAGCGCCCCATGCCCATCCCCTTGACCGCTACCTTGGCCTCCGGCCATGGCGCCCGCGCCGGCGACCCTGCAGGTCGCTGCCATATTGCCATATCCCGCCGCCGCTCCCGCATCGCTGGATCCCCATCTCTCCCTCCTCTCGATCTCTTCCTCACGGCGATCCCCATGGCCAGGACCCCGACCTCCTCCTGTGGTGCCCTGCTCCTGTGCTCGTTGGGGCACCAGCAGCCAGCCCCGGCAAGCCCTGTCGCCTCCCGTCGCTCCAGCCCCGCCGGTGACCAAAGCCACCGGAGCGCCGCCTGATACGTCTCCAACGTATCTATAATTTTTGATTGCTCCATGCTATATTATCTACTGTTTTGAATGTTTATGGGCTTTGTTATACACTTTTATATCATTTTTGGGACTAACCTATTAACCCAGAGCCCAGTGCCAGTTTCTGTTTTTACCCTAGTTTAGGGTTTCGAAGAAGAGGAAAATCAAATGGAGTCCAATTGACCTGAAACTTCACAGAACTCATTTTTGGAAGGAAAGAAGCCCAGAAGACTTGGAGTGCACGTCGGGGGATCTGCGAGGAGGTCACGAGGCAGGGGGCGCGCCCATCCCCTGGGCGGGCCCTCCACCCTCGTGAGCCCCTCGTGGCCCCCCTGACGTACTTCTTTCGCCTATATATCTCCATATACCCTAAAAACATCTGTGGGCACAATAGATCGGGAGTTCCGCCGCCAGAAGCCTCCGTAGCCACCAAAAACCAATCTAGACCCGTTCCGGCACCCTGCCGGAGGGGGCAATCCCTCTTCGGCGGCCATCTTCATCATCCCGGTGCTCTCCATGACAAGGAGGGAGTAGTTCTCCCTCGGGGCTGAGGGTATGTACCAGTAGCTATGTGTTTGATCTCTCTCTCTCTCTCTCTCTCTCTCTTGTGTTCTTGAGATGATACGATCTTCATGTATCATGAGCTTTGCTATTATAGTTGATCTTATGTTTCTCCTCCCCCTCTTCTCTCTTGTAATGAATTGAGTTTCCCCTTTGAAGTTATATTATCGGATTGAGTCTTTAAAGATTGGAGAACACTTGATGTATGTCTTGCCGTGGATATCTGTGGTGACAATGGGATATCACGTGATTCACTTGATGTATGTTTTGGTGATCAACTTGCGGGTTCCGCCCATGAACCTATGCATAGGGGTTGGCCCACGTTTTCGTCTTGATTCTCTGGTAGAAACTTTGGGGCACTCTTTGAGGTCCTTTGTTTTGGTTGAATAGATGAATCTAAGATTGTGTGATGCATATCGTATAATCATACCCACGGATACTTGAGGTGACATTGGAGTATCTAGGTGACATTAGGGTTTTGGTTGATTTGTGTCTTAAGGTGTTATTCTAGTACAAACTCTAGGGCTGTTTGTGACACCTATAGGAATAGCCCAACGGATTGATTGGAAAGAATAACTTTGAGGTGGTTTCGTACCCTACCATAATCTCTTCGTTCGTTCTCCGCTATTAGTGACTTTGGAGTGACTGTTTGTTGCATGTTGAGGGATAGTTATGTGATCCAATTATGTTAGTATTGTTGAGGGAACTTACACTAGTGAAAGTATGAACCCTAGGCCTTGTTTCCTAGCATTGCAATACCGTTTACGCTCACTTTTATCATTAGTTACCTTGCTGTTTTTAAAATTTCAGATTACAAATACCTTTGTCTACTATCCATATACCACTTGTATCACCATCTCTTCTCCGAACTGGTGCACCTATACAATTTACCATTGTATTGGGTGTGTTGGGGACACAAGAGACTCTTTGTTATTTGGTTGCAGGGTTGCTTGAGAGAGACCATCTTCATCCTAGGCCTCCTACGGATTGATAAACCTTAGGTCATCCACTTGAGGGAAATTTGCTACTGTCCTACAAACCTCTGCACTTGGAGGCCCAACAACGTATACAAGAAGAAGGTTGTGTAGTAGGCATCAAGCTCTTTTCTGGCGCCGTTGCTGGGGAGGTGAGTTCTTGAAGGTATATCTTTAGATCTTGCAATCGAGTCTTTTAGTTTCTTGTTTTATCACTAGTTTAGTTTATAAAAGAAAACTATAAAAAAATGGAATTGAGTTTGTCTCATACGCTTCACCTTTTTAATATCTTTTGTGAGTATGATGGAAAGGATAATTGTGCTCAAGTGCTAGAAGAAGAAATCTATAAAATGCTTGGCACGAAATATTTGAATGATGATCATGATTGCAATGTTGTTAGTATGAATTCCTTGAATATACATGATGCTAATGATATGCAAAGCCACAAGCTTGGGGAAGCTATGTTTGATGAAGATGATATTTTTGTCCCCCAAGTTTTGATGAGCAAATTTATTATGATGAAAGCATGCCTCCTATTTATGATGATTATATTGATGAAAGTGAGTTTAGAGAGGTCATGACTTTATTTTGTGATGAATCCACTATTTCGGAAGAGGTTCCAATTGATTATGAGAACAAAGTTGCTATCTATGATGATTATTGTGATGAATTGTATGCTATAAAGAATAATGATATCCATGAATCTTGTCATCATGATTTTAGTTTTCAATTGGATTATGCTTCACATGATAATTATTTTGTTGAGTTTGCTCCCACTATTATTCATGAGAAGAATTTTGCTTGTGTGGAGAGTAATAAAAATTCTATGCTTGTAGATCATGAAAAGAATGCTTTAGGTGCTGGTTATATTGTTGAATTCATTCATGATGCTACTGAAAATTATTATGAGGGAGGAACATATGCTTGTAGGAATTGCAATAATACCAAGTTTCCTCTCTATGTACTTAAAATCTTGAAGTTATGCTTGTTTTGCCCTGCTATGCTAGTTGATTATTGTTCCCATAAGTTGTTTGCTCACAAAATCACTATGCATAGGAAGTTGGTTAGGCTTAAATGTGCTAGTCATATTCTTCATGATGCTCTCTTTATGTTTCAATTCCTATCCTTTATGTGAGCATCATTGAAATCATCATGCCTAGCTAGGGGCTTTAAACGATAGCGCTTGTTGGGAGGCAACCCAATTTTATTTTAGTTCCTTGCTTTTTGTTCCTGTTTAGTAATAAATAATTCATCTAGTCTCTGCTTAGATGTGGTTTTATTCTTTTAATTAGTGTTTGTGCCAAGTAGAACCTTTGGGAAGACTTTGGGAAGGTCTTGTTGATCATGCTGTAAAAAACAGAAACTTTAGCGCTCAAGAGAATTGCTGCCATTTTTATTTGGAGAGTGATATTTAGTTAATTCTTTTTGCATATGATTAATAGATAAATTCCTAAGGTCCAGAGATTTGTTTGAGAATTTTATGAGTTCCATAAGTATACGTTTGATCCAGATTACTACAGACTGTTCTGTTTTTTGACATATTCTGTTTTTCATGTGTTGTTTACTTATTTTGATGAATCTATGGCTAGTAAAATAGTTTATAAACCATAGAGAAGTTGGAATACGGTAGGTTTAACACCAATATAAATAAAGAATGAGTTAATTACAGTACCTTGAAGTGGTGATTTATTTTCTTGTACTAACGGAGCTTACGAGTTTTCTGTTAAGTTTTGTGTTGTGAAGTTTTCAAGTTTTGGGTAAGGATTTGATGGAATATGGAATAAGGAGTGGAAAGAGCCTAAGCTTGGGGATGCCCAAGGCACCCAAGGTAATATTCAAGGACAACCAAGAGCCTAAGCTTGGGGATGCCACGGAAGGCATCCCCTCTTTCGTCTTCGTTCATCGGTAACTTTACTTGGAGCTATATTTTTATTTACCACATGATATGTGTTTTGCTTGGAGCGTCAATTTATTTTGTTAGAATTTGCTTTCTGTTATTTATAACAATGTTTTGCATATTTTATTTCAATAAAAGTGGCATTGATAGTCTTTACTATGCCTATTTTAGAAGTCCACATGTTGCTGTTTGAAAACAGAAAGTTTACCGCTGTTGCAATAATTCCCTAGAAAAGTCAGAATGTGATAAAATGTTTAAACCTTTTGCATATTAAGATCTGATAAATTTACTACAGTGGGAATTTTCTTTCATAATTTTTGGAGCTAGGGAAGTATGGATGTTTCTGCATTCTTTACAGACTTTCCTGTTTAGGCAGATTGCTGTTATGTTTGCATTGTTTGCATATGTTTGCTTCTTTAATGATTCTATTTGATGATAGGACTATTAAATATGCATAGGCCTTTAGTATGAAATGTTGAATAATAATTTTAGTGATTTGCTACAGTTGAGTATGATAAGGTTTTTGCAATGGTTTATACTAACTTATCTCACGAGTCCTTGTTGAGTTTTGTGTGGATGAAGCTTTTGAGATTTAGGGAGACCGTGATATGAGAGGAATTAAGGAGACACAAAAGCTAAAGATTGGGGATGCCCAAGGCACCCCAAGATAATATTTCAAGAAGTCTCAAGCGTCTAAGCTTGGGGATGCCCCGGTTGGCATCCCACCTTTCTTCTTCAACAACTATCGGTTAGTATCGGTTGATCCTAAGTTTTTGCTTCTTCACATGATGTTTGCTATTCTTAGAATGTCATTTTATTTTGCTTTGCTTGCTGTTTGAATAGAATACAAAGATCTGAAATTATTAAATGTTAGAGAGTCTTCACATAGTTGCATAATTATTCGACTACTCATTGATCTTCACTTATATCTTTTGGAGTAGTTTGTCATTTTCTCTAGTGCTTCACTTATACCGTTTAGAGCATGGTGGTAGTTTTATTTTGAAGAAATAGATGAACTCTCATGCTTCACTTATATTATTTTGAGATTCTTAAATAGCATGGTAATTTGCTTAAAATCCTAATATGCTAGGTATACAAGATTAGTAAAAACTTTCATATAGAGTATTGAATACTAATAGAAGTTTGATGCTTGATGATTGTTTTGAGATATGGAGGTAATAATATCAAAGTCGTGCTAGTTGAGTAGTTGTGAATTTGAGGAATACTTGTGTTGAAGTTTGCATGTCCCGTAGCATGCACATATGGTAAACTTTATGTAACAAATTTGAAACATGAGGTGTTATTTGATTGTCCTCCTTATGAGTGGCGATCGGGGACGAGCGATGGTCTTTTCCTACCAATCTATCCCCCTAGGAGCATGCGCGTAGTGCCGAGGTTTTTGATGACTTGTAGACTTTTGCAATAAGTATGTGAGTTCTTTATGACTAATGTTGAGTCCATGGATTATACGTACTCTCACCCTTCCATCATTGCTAGCCTCTTCGGTACCATGCATTGCCCTTTCTCACATTGAGAGTTGGCGCAAACTTCGCCAGTGCATCCAAACCCCGTGATATGATACGCTCTATCACACATAAATCTCCTTATATCTTCCTCAAAACAGCCACCATACCTACCTATTATGGCATTTCCATAGCCATTCCGAGATATATTGCCATGCGACTTTCCACCATTCCGTTTATTATGACACGCATCATCATTGTCATATTGCTTTGCATGATCATGTAGTTGACATTGTATTTGTGGAAAAGCCACCATTCCTAATTCTTTCATACATGTCACTCATGAATCATTCACATCCCGGTACACCGCCGGGGGCATTCATATAGAGTCATCTTTGTTCTAGTATCGAGTTGTAATCATTGAGTTGTAAATAAATAGAAGTGTGATGATCATCATTATTAGAGCATTGTCCCAAGTGAGGAATAAAAAAAGAGAAATGCTACAAAAAAAGAAAAGGCCCAAAAAAAGAGAAAGGCCATAAAAAAATAGAAGGCCCAAAAAAATGAGAGAAAAAAGAGAGAAGGGACAGTGTTACTATCCTTTTACCACACTTGTGCTTCAAAGTAGCACCATGATCTTCATAGTAGAGAGTCTCTCATGTTATCACTTTCATATACTAGTGGGAATTTTTCATTATAGAACTTGGCTTGTATATTCCAACAATGGGCCTCCTCAAGTGCCCTAGGTCTTCGTGAGCAAGCAAGTTGGATGCACACCCACTAGTTTCTTTTGTTGAGCTTTCATACATTTATAGCTCGAGTGCATCCGTTGCATGGAAATCCCTACTCCTTGCATTAACATCAATCGGTGGGCATCTCCATAGCCCATTGATTAGCCTCGTTGATGTGAGACTTTCTCCTTTTTGTCTTCTCCACATAACCCCCCTCATTATATTCTAGTCCACCCATAGTGCTATATCCATGGCTCGCGCTCATGTATTGCGTGAAAGTTTATAGGTTTGAGATTACTAAAGTATGAAACAATTGCTTGGCTTGTCATCGGGGTTGTGCATGATGAGAGCATTCTTGTGTGACGAAAATGGAACATGACTAAACTATATGATTTTGTAGGGATGAACTTTCTTTGGCCATGTTATTTTGAGAAGACATAATTGCTTAGTTAGTATGCTTGAAGTATTATCATTTTTATGTCAATATGAACTTTTGTCTTGAATCTTTCGGATCTGATTATTCATACCACAATTAAGAAGAATCACATTGAAATTATACCAAGTAGCACACCGCATCAAAAATTCTGTTTTTATCATTTACCTACTCGAGGACGAGTAGGAATTAAGCTTGGGGATGCTGATACGTCTCCAACGTATCTATAATTTTTGATTGCTCCATGCTATATTATCTACTGTTTTGAATGTTTATGGGCTTCATTATGCACTTTTATATCATTTTTGGGACTAACCTATTAACCCAGAGCCCAGTGCCAGTTTCTGTTTTTACCGTGTTTTAGGGTTTCGAAGAAGAGGAAAATCAAATGGAGTACAGTTGACCTGAAACTTCACGGAACTCATTTTTGGAAGGAAAGAAGTCTAGAAGACTTGGAGTGCACGTCAGGGGATCTGCGAGGAGGTCACGAGGCAGGGGGGCGCCCACCCCCTGGGCGCGCCCTCCACCCTCGTGAGCCCCTCATGGCCCCCCTGACGTACTTCTTCCGCCTATATATCTCCATATACCCTAAAAACATCCGTGGGCACAATAGATCGGGAGTTCCGCCGCCAGAAGCCTCCGTAGCCACCAAAAACCAATCTAGACCCGTTCCGGCACCCTGCCGGAGGGGGCAATCCCTCTCCGATGGCCATCTTCATCATCCCGGTGCTCTCCATGACGAGGAGGGAGTAGTTCTCCCTCGGGGATGAGGGTATGTACCAGTAGCTATGTGTTTGATCTCTCTCTCTCTCTCTCTCTCTCTCTCTCTCGTGTTCTTGAGATGATACGATCTTGATGTATCGCGGGCTTTGCTATTATAGTTGGATCTTATGTTTCTCCTCCCCCTCTTCTCTCTTGTAATGAATTGAGTTTCCCCTTTGAAGTTATATTATCGGATTGAGTCTTTAAAGATTTGAGAACACTTGATGTATGTCTTGCCATGGATATCTGTGGTGACAATGGGATATCACATGATTCACTTGATGTATGTTTTGGTGATCAACTTGCGGGTTCCGCCCATGAACCTATGCATAGGGGTTGGCACACGTTTTCGTCGTGATTCTCCGGTAGAAACTTTGGGGCACTCTTTGAGGTCCTTTGTGTTGGTTGAATAGATGAATCTAAGATTGTGTGATGCATATCGTATAATCATACCCATGGATACTTGAGGTGACATTGGAGTATCTAGGTGACATTAGGGTTTTGGTTGATTTGTGTCTTAAGGTGTTATTCTAGTACGAACTCTAGGGCTGTTTGTGACACCTATAGGAATAGCCCAACAGATTGATTGGAAAGAATAACTTTGAGGTGGTTTCGTACCCTACCATAATCTCTTCGTTCGTTCTCCACTATTAGTGACTTTGGAGTGACTCTTTGTTGCATGTTGAGGGATAGTTATGTGATCCAATTATGTTAGTATTGTTGAGGGAACTTACACTAGTGAAAGTATGAACCCTAGGCCTTGTTTCCTAGCATTGCAATACCGTTTACGCTCACTTTTATCATTAGTTACCTTGCTGTTTTTATAATTTCAGATTACAAATACCTTTATCTACTATCCATATACCACTTGTATCACCATCTCTTCGCCGAACTATTGCACCTATACAATTTACCATTGTATTGGGTGTGTTGGGGACACAAGAGACTCTTTGTTATTTGGTTGCAGGGTTGCTTGAGAGAGACCATCTTCATCCTACGCCTCCTACGGATTGATAAACCTTAGGTCATCCACTTGAGGGAAATTTGCTACTGTCCTACAAACCTCTGCACTTGGAGGCCCAACAACGTCTACAAGAAGAAGGTTGTGTAGCAGACATCATCGCCCGCCTTGCCCTCACGTCTCCGGCCTCCTCCTCGTCCTGCCATGGACGCCGAGCTCGCAGCTCCGTAGGAGCCATGTCCGCTCGCTGCCCCTCCCGCGACTCCGTCTCCACCTCGTCACCCGCCGTTGACCAAGGCCGCCAAGCACGTGGGCCACTTCTTCCTCCGCTTGAGCCTCCCCTTGAGCTCCTCTGCCTCCACGCCTGCGTGTCACCGGTGTTCCCAACGGCCTCGCTAGGAGCTTCCCTGAGCTCCAGCAGGACTCGCACCGACGCTTGCTCTGCCCGGATCCGGCGCTGTCTGACCGGATCCACCACGACCTCACCGGACAGATGCACCACCAGCCTCCTGTCTTGTTTCTTTTGGACTAGCAAGAACATCGCCAAGAACCGTACGTGGACGCATCATCTCCAGGATTTTTCGCCAAGTCCCCGCTTCGATGAACGTTTTGGAATCGCCAAGTAAAACTACAACGCGAAGACCATGTACAACTACTGATCCCGTGGATGTCACCAAGTCCCTCTACTAACGACCTAAACATCTACACAACGTGTACGACTACCATCGTCGAGATGCGAGTACCTCTACCCTCGACCTGAACATTTACAAACCTTGTACGACGACCGTTGCCAAAGACCGTCGGGTGAACAACTACCGTCGCCGTGGGTTCAACAAGACAATGTGTACAACTACTTCCACGACGACCGTGTACCACTACCGTCGCAAGAACGAGATCGACGAGTCCGAAAACACCTAGTACCAAGACAACCCCGATGGGACTCGGATTCGTCAAGTTCATCTTCGAAACGTGTACCACTTCTTCCTACGACCGTCCCGAGAATGTTTAATTCCTCTACTTTGCACCGAACCCGAACCGTCCTGAAACGCACACTTCGAAGGTATAACCCCGAGACGACCATCCGAGAACGATTGCTTGTGTTGTATGAGATGCATGTTTGGATGTTGTATTCACCCGTGAGCGTTAGTTGTTCCCTCGTTTGACACCGCCGCCGAACCATGGGAACCTGGTAACCGGGATCACCCCACCTTCCTTGCATGACACGCTCCCGCCACACTTGTTCCTTTGCACCAGCATTTCAACTGAGTTGCCGGATCAGCGGAATGTTGCCGTGGTAACATTTCCGTTTCGCCGCCGTGGCACCCCTTTTCCTTCCGCCATGGCGACAATGCTTCATATCATGTTCATGTCAACCTTTTCATAAAATTGCATAAAACTTGCATATGTCATTCGCATCATGATAATAACATTTAAAATGTTTAAAATTGTTGTGGCACTAAATTGCTAAATGCATATGGGGATTTACCGGAATTGTTGTTTGATGTTTCTGGCCCCATTTAAATTGCTTAGATAGTGTAGTTTAATTGTGCTTCACCTCTTGCCATGTTTAATAACATTTAATATTGGTGGGTACCTAAACGGGAGTGAACCAAATAATTAAATGTGTTGTTTTCTTGCAACTCGTTGCATATGGAGCTCCACTTAATTTGTAGTGTTGTTTGTGCACTTTGCCATGCCATGCCTCATTAAACCGGACATGCATCATACTTGGTTGTGCATCATGCCATGTTTATGTGATGGTTGTTTACTATGTTGGTTGCTTCTTTCCTGGTTGCTTCTCTCATTAGCTTCGGTTTTGTTCCGGAGTTGTGAGGATTCGTTCGACCACGTCCGTTCGCCTTCTTCATGGACTAGTTCTTCTTCCTTGCGGGATCTCAGGCAAGATGACCATACCCTCGAAATCACTTCTATCTTTGCTTGCTAGTTGTTCGTTCTATCGCTATGTCGCGCTACCTACCACTTGTTATATCATGCCTCCCATATTGCCATGTCAAGCCTCTAACCCACCTTCCTAGCAAACCGTTGTTTGGCTATGTTACCGCTTTTGCTCAGCCCCTCTTATAGCGTTGCTAGTTGCAGGTGAAGTTGAAGTTTGTTCCATGTTGGAACATGGATATGTTGGGATATGACAATATCTCTTATTTAATTAATGCATCTATATACTTGATAAAGGGTGGAAGGCTCGGCCTTATGCCTGGTGTTTTGTTCCACTCTTGTCGCCCTAGTTTCTGTCATACAGGTGTTATGTTCCTTGATTTTGCGTTCCTTACGCGGTTGGGTGTTATGGGAACCCCCTGACAGTTCGCTTTGAATAAAACTCCTCCAGCAAGGCCCAACCTTGGTTTTAAGATTTGCCGCCTAAGCCTTTTTCCCTTGGGTTCTGCAGACTCAAGGACCATCTTTATTTTAAACCCCTGGGCCAGTGCTCCTCTGAGTGTTGGTCCAAACTGGGCGATGTCCGGCGCCCCCTGGGCAACCAGGGTCTATGCCAACCCGACGTCTGGCCCATCCGGTGTGCCCTGAGAACGAGATACGTGCGACTCCTATCGGGATTTGTCGGCACATAGGGCGGCTTTGCTGGTCTTGTTTTACCATTGTCGAAATGTCTTGTAACCGGGATTCCGAGACTGATCGGGTCTTCCCGGGAGAAGGAATATCCTTCGTTGACCGTGAGAGCTTGTGATGGGCTAAGTTGGGACACCCTTGCAGGGTATAAACTTTCGAGAGCCATGCCCGCGGTTATGTGGTAGATGGGAATTTGTTAATATCCGGTTGTAGAGAACTTGACACTTGACTTAATTAACATGCATCAACCCCGTGTGTAGCCATGATGGTCTCTTTTCGGCGGAGTCCGGGAAGTGAACACGGTTTTGGGTTATGTTTGAACGTAAGTAGTTTCAGAATCACTTCTTGATCACTTCTAGCTTCTCGACCATTGCGTTGCTTCTCTTCTCGCTCTTATTTGCGTATGTTAGCCACCATATATGCTTAGTGCTTGCTGCAGCTCCACCCCATTACCCCTTTCCTACCCATAAGCTTAAATAGTCTTGATCTCGCGGGTGTGAGATTCCTGAGTCCTCGTGACTCACAGATACTTCCAAACAGTTGCAGGCGTCAATGATACCAGTGCAGGTGACGCAACCGAGCTCAAGTGGGAGCTCGATGAAGATCTTGATCGTTGTTTTGTGTCTTTTCCGGTTGATCAGTAGTGGAGCCCAGTTGGGACGATCGGGGATCTAGCATTTGGGGTTTATTTTCCTTTTCTGTTGGATTTGACCGTACTCCGTCTTTGAGTGGCTCTGGATGATGTATGTTTAACTTGTTATTTGTGTGAAGTGGCGATTGTAAGCCAAGTGTTTATCCCTTTCTTATTAAGTACATGGGATTGTGTGAAGATTACCCCACTTGCGACTAAACCACCATGCGGTTATGCCTCTAAGTCGTGCCTCAACAAGTGGGAGATATAGCTGCATCGTGGGTGTTAGAAGTTAGTAATCGTAGCCATCCCTGACTTAGGAGCCCCCTACTTGATCGAATCGCTAATGTTGTTGAGTTTAGAACAAAATGTTTTGAGTCTTAGGATTATATATATCGGAGAGTAGGATTCTTTTTACTCCTCAGTCCCTTCGTCGCTCTGGTGAGGTCTTCCTGACGTAGAAGTTTTGGCTCTCCTCTCCTCAAATCTCATGAATTTTTTTAGGATCACGCGGGTATTTTGGAATCGTTCCGATAGTCTTGTGACGAGAACATTGTCCTTGGTGCCTCCTGACATTTAGGGGTTGTGGCAGTTCTCGGGGAGTTGAGCTCCGAGGTGTTGTCGTCACAGTTTTATCGTTGCAGTTCTGGAATACCTGAGTTCGCCGACATCGAAAATCTCTTTTATGCAGTTGTTGGTGAGATAACCTCGATGCCACCCAGTACTGGGGCGGGAGTTCGGGAGTATTGCCATAACTTGTATAATGGATGCTTTTCGAAGTTTGAGGTACATGATTTCCGAAGGTTTCTTGGTTATGTGTTGAAGGATGGATACAACTGGATGTAGGGATTGTTAGTTTTGGTGAGATATTATGCTTCCCCTGTATCCCCAACACCTGATTGCATAACTAGAAAGTTTCGGGAGTTTATAAGTGGGAATTCAAGTATCTCGTAGGATATCTTTCCAACAGACACATGATATGATATGGGATCTATCATATGTTTGTTCCGGCTTATTCTGTAAGCCAGATCCTTTGTTTTGTTTTGGTTTGGTTTGTGGTATTCTAGTTGCTTCAATGTCAAGTGTTGATTCCATACCTTTTCCAAACAGTGTTCTCATATTTCTATGGGAGTGCTAATCCTTTCGATCATCGAGATTGTTTTGTCAATCCTTTTCAACCGACATGCTTCTCTTCAAGTGGATCTGATCATTTTCAACATCCGCAAGATCAACCATAAATTTTGTCAACGGTATCCTTTCCAACTGCCCAAGTTGCCTTTGTTTTCCCCCCCCCCCCCCCCTTTTTTTTTAAGACCCTAATTTTTTTTTTTAAGTATCCTTTTAGTGATGGGAAGTCTCTCCATTCTTTTCCGTCAATGTTCTTCTCCGGTGATTCTCAGGAAGATACTAACGGAGCCTCAAGTTCATCATTATTCGTTCTCTTTCTTCTTCAGTGGATTCAAGTCAAGCTTTGTCGATCATATCCTTTCCTCTTTTCAAATGTCTTCTCAGGCTGGTGCACCTCTTAATCGTCCACTTCTCGCTATTCAATTGTTCCAGAGTGCTGAAGATAACTCGTAGATTCGTGTTTCCACTCTGCATTCGTTCAAGCTCTTTTGAGGATGTTATCTCATTCAAGCCATTTAATTCAACCGGCGCAATCTCTCTTTTAAATTGTTCAACGGTGTATCTTTTGAGTGGCCCCTAACCCACAGGTCTTTTCCCAGGATCTTATCTAACTCTTCTAATTTTCCCGGAGCTATCCTCAAAGTCTTTCAAAGTTTGACGTAAGAATGAATTATCATCAGTCTTATGTATTTCTCCAAGATCTTTGAAATTCTTTTCATTGTTGATTCAACCTTTATATTCTTCATTATCCCGGAGTGTCTCAACAATTTCTGGTGGTGTTTCTCATGGTCATTCTCTGCATTTGAAGATTGAAGAAGTTTTTCCTCCAAATCTTATCCGTTCTCTCAAGATTCGTGGTTCTAGCTTCGTGCCATCCTCACAATTATTTTTGATTGTGAGAATTCTTTTCACCCATCCGGAGCAATTCAGGAGTCTTTTCAGTTTGATTCTCTGGAGCACATCATCTCAGAATTATCCATTCCAGCTTTCAGCTCTTGTTCTCCATATCTTACCGGTGCATCGTTCAAGTTTCCTCTAATCAGTTCATGATCTCTCCGTTCTCATGTATCTAAATTCCCTCAAGTATCTTCATTCGTTTTCAAATTCTTCCCGATGAATTGTGCCTTTGCTACTTTCATTTTCAATTCTTACGGTGGTTCATTCAAGAATTCTCTTCTGTCATTATCATATCAATTCATTCGTTCTTTCCAAATCCTACTGGTGGTTCGTTGAAGTCCTTCTCAAGTTTGCGCTATATCTTTCCTCAATCCTTTCCAATGAGAATGAGTAGTATGCCAAATCCATTGTGTGTCATCAATTTAATTGGTGAAGGATACGCATAACACAATTCTTATTATTGTTTCATCCAAGTGATCTAGTTTCTTCTTTCCAGAGTGTTCATCGTGTCACATTTTGCGGTTCGAGATGCTTCATCTTTTCTTTCCGGAGTTCCAAGCTTTCTGCTTTATCTCATCGCAAAGCTCCATCCGATCATTGCAAGGCTTCAATCTTACTATTTCCATCCTTCACTTCTTTTTGATCATTCTTTTATTACCGGAGTTCTTCATGGAAGATCAACATGGTGGCTCATCAAGGATTCCTTTCATTCTTCATTCGTTCTTCAAGATTTCTCTCAAAGTTATGGTCTGCCAAGCCATACTCTAAATTAAACATGGTTCTCAACACATGTTTTGTTTTGAGGTGTTCAAGCATTCTTCACCTTGCATTCCGAAGTGCAATTCTTTCATATCTCATCTTTTGAGGTGGTGTTATGTCATTGTTGATAATTTCCTTTCGTGTTTCATGATTCACAAGTTTTCAAGAGTGACATATCTAAATCCATCATTTTCTCTTCGCTCAAGACATCTTTTCAACCCATCAATCTCTACATTGGAGTTATCTTGGGGTATATTTCACCTAAAGCCTTCCCTAAGGATTGTTGCTATTTATGGTGCTTATAAATGACCCAAGTTCTTCATTTATCCTCCCGGTGAAATAAGTTTCTCGTCTCCTTGTTGATATCAATCCAATCTATTGTTTCCGTTAGTGGCAAAAATTCACCTCATAATTTTGAGAAGTTTTTCCATAAGCCCACTACAAGCTTACTCGTTTCGTTGTTGGTTTTTCCAACAACTCCGTTATAACCTTCTTGGAAAGGTGCTTTCCAAGCTCATTTGTGGCAGTAGTTGGCTTTTTCTTCCCCATTCTTTTATTCCAATGATCTATCCCCTATTATTTCTTCCGGAGGCATTGTGATGTTGCTCTCTTCCCTCATCATCTCGAATTGTGAGGATCGTGTTCTTTTCATGCTTATCCATCTAACCAGAGTGTTTTGTCCTTTGCTCAAGTTCTTTTTGTCTTATCAAGTGTTGCATCTTGTTTCAATCAAAGTGCTTGCATCTACCTCTTGTCCACTGTAACACTTTTCTTATGTCTTTCAACCTACAAGGTTCTCGTAATGTTCCTTGTTCCTCTTTTCTAATGGAGTGTTTTCAACTTTGTTCATCTTTGTTTAATTCTTTCTTTCATTTTGTTTAACCTTTCAAGGTTCTTTGGTTTCACTCGTTTGTCAAAGAAGCAACTTAGTTTTACCTTTTCCCCTTCCTCATTCGTTTCCCCGGTGCCATCCTAGATCTCGGGACGAGATCCTCTTGTAGTGGTGGAGTGTTGTAACGCCCAAGACCGATGCTTCAGATGCCTTCCATGTTTTCCGAGTTTCGTTGGGTGATTTGTTTTGTCTGTTGCATTCATCTTTGCATCATGTGCTTTGCATCATGTCATCGTGCCATCATATCAGTTAGAAGGGAGAGAGAGGATTGGTGGAATAGTCCGTTCATTGTATTGCTTGAGCCTCGTGGGCATATATATAGGAGTACATGATCTACTTGGAGTAAAAGGCAAGCCAAAATATTTCCTAGTCTAACCTATGTTTCCTAATACAATCACGTTACTCAACATCCCCCTGCAGTCACAGCGGTAGCGACACAGACGGTGAGACTAGAGAAGAATCCGAAGGCAAGCCGATGGACACCCCCCCACAATCGTAACGGTCGACGCATCACGGAGTCGTGGCTGGAGTGGAAACCAACAAGGTTGCTCAAGCAGGCGGTAGCCCTTTGTGCCGTTTGTCGATGTAGCCGAGAGCCGAGGGTGGTGTAGCCGTGGTCGAGGTAGCCGTGCGAAGAAAGTCATGGTCGATGTCGAGTCGGGGGTCTGGTGTCGAGGATGTCGCCGTGGAGCCGCGGGCGCAAGAGGGCACCGAGTTAGCATGGGCGCAGTGGGTCGAAGTAGTGGTGCGCCGGGAAAAAGACGTTGTTGACGACGCGTCGCGGCGGGTTTGCCAAGCCCAGGGACACATCGTAGATGAAGGCACGCACCGATGTTGCCAGCACCGGGCATGTGTAGACGGACGAAGACGAAGTTGACAAAGCACCACACCAGGCTTGCCAGGCCCTGGGAAACGTCATGGACGAAGGCACACATCGGTGTTGCCAGCACCGGGCATGCATAGATGAGGACCTGCACAAGTTGTACGCCATGTCGGAGGAGTCGGAGAGGCCAGCAGAGAAGGACTCGACGATGGTTGCGGCATCAATCAGCACGGAGCCGATGTCGCCTGCGGTTGTCGGAGTAGACGAGGTGGTCGGGGTAGATGATGGCGATGCTGGCGATCGGCCGGTGCTGGACGAAGACGAAGGAGGTGGAAGGGTGGCGGGCGGGTGATCAATCTGATCGCGCGCAAGGTCGGGGACGCCGCTCGGTGGAGGCGGGGTGGCAGCGGAGTCCGAGATGAAGCCGGCGGCGGCGGGCGACAGGGCGGCTATGATTGGCCACCACATGGCGCGAGGCCGCCGGGTCGGGGTGATGCAGGAGTCCCGGTCGGAGCAGGGCGGTGATGGCCCACGTAGATTGACGGGCGGTCCTTCGCGCGAACAGCGGCGGTGAAGGGCCGCCGCATGACGCGAGGCCGCCGGGTCAGGGCGACTGGCGGGCCAATGCAAGGACGCTGCGTGAGGCCGCCGGGTCGGTCAAGAAGCCGGCCAATCGCGTCGGTGTTGGAGTAGAGGCGCATGGGGTCGACGGCGGCGGTGGGCGATGCAAACCAGATCACATGGACCGAAAAACCAAAAAGGAGACGCCGATCAAAGCGACCGGCGAGAGAGAGAAAACCCGGATCAAAGGATCGGCAAAAAAGACTCTCTAGGGCAGCCAGCCAACACGGCCGGCGGACGAACCCTAGGTACGGGCGGCGCGGCCCCCGACGGCGGTCATGGAGGCCGACCGCCTCGGGGACGGCGCGCGGTTGCGGAAGCGGCGGCAGCTAGGGTTTGGATCGTGATTAGGCTGGTACCAAGTTAGAAGGGAGAGAGAAGATTGGTGGAATAGTTCGTTCATTGTATTGCTTGAGCCTCGTGGGCATATATATAAGTGTACATGATCTACTTGGAGTACAAGGCAAGCCAGAATATTTCCTAGTCTAACCTATGTTTCCTAATGCAATCACGTTACTCAACAATATCATTAATCTTATAACATTTATAAATAAATTGCATGGATCTTCGGTCCATTTAAACTGAGGGAATTCACATGGTTATTCTCTTTACAACATATCCTCCCAATATTATGGAGCTATTATAAATACTCCATTTGTTTGGAATTAACCAGAACACACTTGCAAGATAAATCCCAATGCCTTTGTTATCACAACTCTTGGCCTCTAACTTTGCCATATATCCTTTCTTCATTTTCTGGAGCTCCACCTAAATTCTCAACATTTTTTGGACACTTCAAAACCCAAGTCCTAGTTCAAACCATTTGATTAAATTCAAATGAGTTTGAATTTAATTTCTGCAATCATGCCACTTCTATTTTTCTATGTACATGCACATTTTTACGAGTCCAGAAAAATAATCCCAGTGCCCAAGTTCCTTCTCTACCATTTTATTTTCTCTCTTTTCTTTCTTCCTATTTCTTTGTATTGGAAATATAGAAGAGAGAGAGAGAGAAGGGAGCCCAGAAGGCCATTTAGGCCCAGCCGCACCTAAACCTAGCCGGCCCAAGAGGCATGTCCGATCTCCTCTTATCCACCTGTTCGCTCGAACCCCTCTTCCTTGTTCCCCTGCTCGCGCCGCCACACACACACAACACACACACACACCCGCACATGGGCAGTGCCCCATGCCCATCCCCTTGACCTCTACCTTGGCCTCCGGCCATGGCGCCCGCGCCGGCGACCTTGCAGGCCGCTGCCATATTGCCATGTCCTGCCGCCGCTCCCGCATTGCTGGATCCCCATCTCTCCCTCCTCTTGCTCTCTTCCTCGCAGCGATCCCCATGGCCAGGACCCTGACCTCCTCCTGTGGCGCCCTGCTCCTATGCTCGTTGGGGCACCAGCAGCCAGCCCCGGCAAGCCCTATCGCCTCCCGTCGCTCCAGCCCCGCTGGTGACCAAAGCCATCGGAGCACCGCCCGCCTTGCCCTCACGTCTCCGCCCTCACGCATATGTTGGGATATGACAATATCTCTTATTTAATTGTTGAATTTATATACTTGTTAAAGGGTGGAAGGCTCGGCCTTATGCCTGGTGTTTTGTTCCACTCTTGTCGCCCTAGTTTTTGTCATACCGGTGTTATGTTCCTTGATTTTGCATTCCTTATGCGGTTGGGTGTTATGGGAACCCCTTGACAGTTCGCTTTGAATAAAACTCCTCCAGCAAGGCCCAAACTTGGTTTTAACATTTGCTGCCTAAGACTTTTTCCCTTGGGTTCTGCAGACTCAAGGGTCATCTTTATTTTAAACCCCCGGGCCAGTGCTCCTCTGAGTGTTGGTCCAAACTGGGTGATGTCTGGCACCCCCTGGGCAACCAGGGTCTATGCCAACCCGATGTCTGGCCCATTCGGTGTGCCCTGAGAACGAGATACGTGCGACTCCTATTGGGATTTGTCGGCACATAGGGCGGCTTTGCTGTTCTTGTTTTACCATTGTCGAAATGTCTTGTAACCGGGATTCCGAGACTGATCGGGTCTTTCCGGGAGAAGGAATATCCTTCGTTGACCGTGAGAGCTTGTGATGGGCTAAGTTGGGACACCCCTCAGGGTATAAACTTTCGAGAGCCGTGCCCGCGGTTATGTGGCAGATGGGAATTTGTTAATATCCGGTTGTAGAGAACTTGACACTTGACTTAATTAACATGCATCAACCGCGTGTGGCGATGATACCAGTGCAGATTGCTGAGTCCTCGTGACTCACATATACTTCCAAACAGTTGCAGGTGACGATGATACCAGTGCAGGTGACGCAACCGAGCTCAAGTGGGAGCTCGGTGAAGATCTTGATCGTTGTTTTGTGTCTTTTCCGGTTGATCAGTAGTGGAGCCCTGTTGGGACGATCGGGGATCTAGCATTTGGGGTTTATTTTCCTTTTCTGTTGGATTTGACCATACTCGGCCTTTGAGTGGCTATGGATTATGTATGTTTAACTTGTTATTTGTGTAAAGTGGTGATTGTAAGCCAACTCTTTATCCCTTTCTTATTCAGTACATGGGATTGTGTGAAGATTACCCCACTTGCGACTAAACCACCATGCGGTTATGCCTCTAAGTCGTGCCTCGACACGTGGGAGATATAGCCGCATCGTGGGTGTTACACCCAGAGATACCTCTCCGATACACTGAGTGACAAATCCTAATCTTGATCTATGCCAACTCAACAAACACCATCGGAGACACCTGTAGAGCATCTTTATAATCACCCAGTTACGTTGTGACGTTTGATAGCACACAAGGTGTTCCTCCGGCATTCGGGAGTTGCATAATCTCATAGTCTGAGGAACATGTATAAGTCATGAAGAAAGCAGTAGCTATGAAATTGTAACGATCATCGTGCTAAGCTAACGGATGGGTCAAGTCAATCACATCATTCTCTAATGATGTGATCCCGCTTATCAAATGACAACTCTTTGTCCCTGGCTAGGAAACATAACCATCTTTGATTAACGAGCTAGTCAAGTAGAGGCATACTAGTCACACTCTGTTTGTCTATGTATTCACACATGTACTAATTTTCCGGTTAATACAATTCTAGCATGAATAATGAACATTTTTATCATGATATAAGGAAATATAAATAACAACTTTATTATTTCCTCTAGGGCATATTTCCTTCAGAAAGCCCCCCCCCAAACCTATTCTAATTCGGCCTCCTGCCCAAGGGGGGCACACCAGCCCCTTGTGGGCTGGTGTGCTTCCTTCTTATGGCCCATAAGGCCCATAACTTCTCCCGGGGGGTTCCGGTAACCTCCCGGTACTCCGGAAAAATGCCCGAACCACTCGGACCATTCCGATGTCCAAACATAGGCTTCCAATATATCGATCTTTATGTCTCGACCATTTCGAGACTCCTCGTCATGCCTGTGATCACATCCGAGACTCCGAACAATCTTCGGTTCATCAAAACTCATAATACCGATCATCACCGAACGTTAAGCGTGCGGACCCTACGGGTATGAGAACTATGTAGACATGACCGAGACTCACTTTCGGTCAATAACCAATAGCGGAACCTGGATGTTCATATTGGCTCCCACATATTCTACGAAGATCTTTATCGGTCAAACCACATAATGATATACGTTGTTCCCTTTGTCATCGATATGTTACTTGCCCGAGATTCGATCGTGGGTATCTCAATACCTAGTTCAATCTCGTTATCGGCAAGTCTCTTTACTTGTTTCGTAATGCTACATCCCGTAACCAACTCATTAGGTACATTGCTTGCAAGGCTTATATTGATGTGCATTACCAAGAGGGCCCAGAGATACCTCTCCGACAATCGGAGTGACAAATCCTAATCTCGGTCTATTCCAACTCAACAAACACCATCGGAGACACATGTAGAGCACCTTTATAATCACCCAGGTACTTGTAACGTTTGGTAGCACACAAAGTGTTCCTCCGGTATTCGGGAGTTGCATGATCTCATAGTCGTAGGAGTATGTATAAGTTATGGAGAAAGTAATAGCAACAAACTAAACGATCATCGTGCTAAGCTAACGGATGGGTCAAGTCAATCACATTATTCTCTAATGATGTGATCTTGTTAATGAAATGACAACTCATGTCTATGGTTAGGAAACATAACCATCATTGATTCAATGAGCTAGTCAAGTAGAAGCAAACTAGTGACACACTATTTGTCTATGTATTCACACATGTACTAAGTTTCCGGTTAATATAATTCTAGCATGAATAATAAACGTTTATCATGATATAAGGAAATATAAATAACAACTTTATTATTACCTCTAGGGCATACAATACTAGGAAAAGGGCTATAAATGATATGGCCACTAATGGCGCACCAGAAACGTGGTACGCCACTACTATATAGTAATGGCGCACCATGAGCTGGTGCGCCATTAGTGTGGTAGACACTAATGGTGCACCAGACCCACGGTGCGCCATTAGTAACATTTTTTTATTTTTCCAAAAATGCTAATGGCGCACCAGGGAAGAGTGCGCCATTACTAGTTTAACTAGTAATGGCGCACCTCCAACACAGTGCGCCACTACTATATTTTTTTTTGCAAAACTACTATCATTTTTATTTTTCGAACTCATGAATATTTTTAAATTTAATTCATGGGCACTTTTTGAATTCATGAATATTTTTTCAAATTTGATGATATTTTTTCATATTCAATATGAAAAAATATTGAATATTCATGAGGACACTCGATCTCGATCCCCCTCCATCTCGATTGCCATCCCCCTCGCCAGATCCCCCTCGCTGCCGAGCACCCCCCGCACCCTCCCCTCCGCTCCACCGCCGCCGCCCCCCGCACCCTCCCCCGGGCCCGCTCCACGCCGCCACCGACACCCCGCACCCTCCCCCGCTTTTTGATAATATTTTTTAAATAAAAAATTTGATGATATTTTCAAATAACAAATTTGATGATATTTTCAATTAAAAAAACAAATTTGATGATATTTGATGATATCTTCTGTTCTAGTCCTCATGAAAATAACAAATTTGATAAAAAAAAATTATTAGATGCAACAAGAAATAATGAAAAAAAGAAGTTACTAATGGCGCACCGGAGGAGGGTGCGCCATTGCTATCAGAAAAAAAGTTACTAATGGCGCACCAGAGGATGGTGCGCGATTGCTATGAGTGTTTTTATGGCGCACCCCTAGATGGTGCGCCATTACTAACATTCCCCCTCTAGATGGATACCCCTTCGCCCGATCCCCCCTTCCCTCTCCCTCGCCAGACCCCCCTTCCCTCCCCGCGCTTGCTCCACACCCGCTCTGGCTCCCCCGCGCCGCCGCCACCGCATTCGCTGCACCGCCGACAACCGCACGGGGTGCAGGACGACGACCGCTGCCGACTCACGAAGAACATGGCCGCTGGCCTCCCCATGACCAACCGAGGTGCCCAGGAGGACCGCCGCCATCTTCCTCTTCGACTACGAGGACCCGGACGAGCTCGGACGCCCTCGAGCCATCCCTTCGATGCCGCCGCCGCCGACCCCGACCCCTCCGGCGACCGGCCCCGCCCGCCCAGGTACCTCTCCTCCTTCCTCCTCGTTCCTGCTCGTTCCAGCCTTCTAGATGACCACTTACTAGCTAGATTAGATAGATTATCAGCCTAGGTACACTTCGCTAACCCATGCATCGTTCGTTTCGTCTTGAGCTAATAAGCAAGTCCAACAACAAACACACCTAGTAAGTCCAACAACAAACACACCTAGTTACAGTGGCGGAGCTTGAAAGAAATCTTAGGAGGGGCAAACATTTTTTCTTCCCGAATATGGAATTGTACCACTACGACAAATTAGACATTGAAAACTATTCAGAAACTTCGATAAGTATATTAATCACATTTCTAACGCTGATTATATATATGAAAGCTAGTCCATGAAAAAAACCAAAATATTATTTAACCATGGAGTATTGAGTTGAGTTCCCAAAGAATCCTCTTGGCTTTTGGCTATGGATTGTAATCCTATTCACTAATCAATAAAGCTCTCAATCTTCCCGCAAAAAAATCAGCTCTTTGTTTCTTTGTCCTTAGTACAAAATCTATGACCTATTCAAAACTTTTCCCAAGAAATTAAGATGCAAGAATCTATACAAGGAAGAAATTTCCAGTGGGGAGTGGGTGGGCAAACTGCTCTTGCTTGCTTTCTGCTCACTAGCTCACTGTGTGCGGCGCCGATCTCAGCTCTGACCTCTTCGCCACCTCTGGCTGGATGCCCTGCTAGCTGCCCGCCAACCCACACGCAGGCACGCTGATCAGTGCCTCACCTCTACCTCTACGCAGGCGCTCACCCATGCGCAGCCAACACAAGATGGCAAGAGGAAAGAATAGAAGATGATAGAAATCAGAGTTGGTCGCTAGCTGCACTAGGTCGGAGCTAGTTTGTCTCCTTAAGGAGATGTTAAAAGGGCCCTACAGGCTGGTATGTGCAGTGCCGCCTCATTACTATGACGGGGTATTAAAAAGTTTCATTTTTGCTGGGGGGGCGACCGCCCAGGTTCGCCCCCGAGAAGCTCCGCCATTGCCTAGGTACACCAAGTTTGCAGGGGCACCATCTTTTCATTTAGACGAAATATATACTTCCTCTGTTCAGAAACACTTATCACAAAAATAATAAAAACTGCAAAAACATTTATGAATAGTTCATCTGTTTTCTTTGGCCAGTTGTGCAGATAGAATGCTAACTAAGTTGGGCCTGTTTGATAAGTTATATAACTGCAACACCTATTATTGCTACTGATATCATTGGCTCATTGCTGCCTTTGTGCAATGCAGAACTGTTAAGATCGATTTGGAGGATTCAAGATTCTGTGAAGCTCTTTTGACATTTAAAGCTCAGAACTGAAGGTACTTAATAAACTCAAAAGCATTCAGTCCAGACCTTGCAATTTCTGTGTTTTTTTGTATTGCTAGATGAATGGTAACATCGTTTGACAGGTGAATGTAGTTTGGTCCTACTTTCCTAATTAAATAGCACATGTTTTGTTGAACATCTAGAGATTGTTGGCATGGATAGACATGCTGCTGATTGTCATAAGTACATTAAAAAACAAGTATAAGACCAACATGCATGATTTTTTTTCCAGCTAAAACTATTGATGATTTTGTTGGGTGACCTATTAGATCTGGAATGGAAGCTCACATAAGTTGAGCTGATTTCTGCCCATATGAAAGCAGAGGACCATATGGTCTGTGGCCTTTTCATCCATATGAAAGTAGAGGCACATTGTGGTGCTAGTTTGCTGGGTTTTGTCTCCGACCATCGTGTCGTGATGATTTTGCAGGTACCCCGAGAGGCCCTTGAGTTTGCCGGAATGTCGATTAACTTCCGTTTCAGCAAATTTGGGTACTCCATATGTCCTATTTTCAGCAAAGGTCATGCTGAAATTTCCCGTGAATTTTAGCTTGACTTTGCTAAAAATAGGACATATGGGGTACTTGCGACTAATGCATGGGCCGGGGTATCTTAGTACTTAATTAAGTAGGATCAACTGTCTCATGTGTTATACATATTCTATTTGGATGGCCCTGCTAACCCTTGACCATAAATACTTGAGATGGATGTAGCAGGCTTAAAGAAAGAAATGTTTTTAGGCCAACTCCACTGGGCCTGGCTAAAAATGCACAAGTGTGCATGACTAACAATATTCTATTGTAAAGCTAAACAGGAAAGAGGAACCACTCATCCTAACCATTTGCTCTCAAAATTACCACTTCACTTCTTACTACTGAAAATCTTAGACCATCTCCATTCACCAATAGCTCAAACCAGTTCGAAGGGCGTGTTTTCACCACACCGTGGATTATCTTATTGGACCCAACGCAAGAGATGATGTAGTTTTGAATTATGAACGTAGGATATGTCGTCATCGGACAACAAAAGTCTCCCCGGGGAGTGCGGCTGGTGCCACGACGATCGGGGTCTGTGCAACATGCCTCACCTAGACGATGATCAGCGCTTCAGCATTAAGCTCGAGGAGACCTTCGAAGTTGAAACGGTACACAACGACGACAAGTGTTATTTTCATAATTAAGCATGACTTCAACTATTTCAACGTGTAATTTTCATCTTTTACAATTCGAGTATAGCTTATCCCATGCCATGCAAGACGCTATGTCTTGGAGAGGATGGATTTTGAAGACCATGAAATTTCTGAAACAAAGAAAATTCACCTAAGGACTCATCACGATGTGGATTTTGAAGTAAATCTGTATAATTCTGGGAGCGTAACCCATTTTGGTTGCAAAAATTGGGAAGCATTTTGCAAGATGTATGGTTTTGATGAGGGTATGCTTGTCACCATGGATCTTGGTGATCCTGACATCGACCAAGACAATATGGACATTTGGGTCCTTGTTGATACGCCTCCAGTTCTACCGCTATGCGAGTTTCTCAAACATAGTTAATTATTAACTAATTTATATTGTTTATTTCAAAATAGTTGACAGCTTATTTCCATTGACAGCTTATTTTTATTGTTCAAAGAATGTGCGGAAGATGGTAGACAAAACCCACTACACCGATGGCTCCGAATTAACAACTTACAAGGAGAAAAATCATCTGGTCGGATTTTGTACTGACATTGAGAATTACAATATCTACAATCAAACTCCTCAACATTATGATCAATACGTGCCACTAGTGCATGTGTTCAACTACGGTAACTACCATGGAGATACCCTGGTAAGATTTTTTACTATTACGACATCCGTGCATCTTTTGCATACTTCTAAAACTAGTACATCATTGCTAACTATGAAGTTATTACTATGTTTTTCAACAGATAATCCCAGAGAATTGTGTGCCTCATTTGATGTATCAGAAAGGTAGTCTTAATGTTTTGAACATACAACCAGGTCATCCTACGAATCTCAACTGTCCATACGAGATTTCTAAAAGAAGTGGAGACATGAAAATCAAAGGATGGATAAAATATATGGACAGTCGTAAGGAGGTTCTTGGAAGCAAAAGGAAGCGAAGCGCAAGAATTGGAGACAATATGATCTGCATTCTCCATAATGGAGAGTCAGGGTCTATATTGTTTTATGCCATTTTACCTTAAATAGGGTATTTAGGTCCTGCCTAATACTGATGATCATGTGCTAAGAACAATTAAGTAGGGTTGGTTCGATGACTATCAAGATGATGATCGTATGACTTGTTATTAATAACGAGTAGAAGTTGTATGATAATGATTAGTAGGACTTGTTAGGATTAGTATTACTTCCGACAAACTCGCTACTCACGGACTCGAGACTTGTAATGTTCTATCTTTGTTCGGTCTTTTGAATTCGGAGACTAATATGATGAATTGTATTCGAAGACTAATCTTCTATTGTATTCGATGAATCTACTGTTCTTGTGTGGTGCTAGCAATATTCTGTCCAATAATATATTTTGTAACCTGTGGAAATATCAGAAAAGAAAAAATCCCTAATATTCATACTAGTGGCGCACCACCACATAGTGCGCCATTAGTAAGCTAGAGCACACTAATGGCGCATCATCCACCAGTGCGCCATTAGTATGCCAAAGCACATGGGTAAATATGGCCCCCTGGCAGGCATACTAATGGCGCACCGTGGGCTATACTAATGGCGCACTACATGGTGCGCCATTAGTATACCAGATACTAATGGCGCACCACAGGTGCGCCATTAGTAAAAAATACTAATGGCGTGCTACTAGTGGCGCACCTGTAGTGCACCATTAGTAGGCAAAACAGGTGCGCCACTAGTAGGCCTTTTCCTAGTAGTGATATTTCCTTCAGTCTCTCATTTGCACTAGAGTCAATAATCTAGTTCACATCGTCTTGTGATTTAACAACAATAGTTCACATCTTTATGTGATTAGTTCACACCTCCATGTGACTAACACCCAAAGGGTTTACTAGAGTCGATAATCTAGTTCACATCTCTATGTGATTAACACCAAAGAGTGATTTTTGCTTGTGAGAAAAATTTAGTCAACGGGCCTACCACATTCAGAGCCGTATGTATTTTGCAAACTTTCTATGTCTACAATGCTTTGCACGGAGCTAATCTGGCTAATTGCTCCCACTTTCAATATGTATCTAGATCGAGACTTAGAGTCATCCAGATCGGTGTCAAAGCTTGCATCGACGTAACTCTTTACGACGAACTCTTTGTTACCTCCATAACCGAGAAACATTTCCTTATTCCACTAAGGATAATTTTTGACCGCTGTCCAGTGATCCACTCCTGGATCACTATTTGTACCCTCTTGCCAAACTTATGGTGAGGTACACAATAGGTCTGGTACACAGCATAGCATATTTTATAGAACCTATGACTGAGGCATAGGGAATGACTTTTCATTCTCTTTCTATTTTGTGTCGTGGTCGGGTTTTGGGTCTTTACTCAACTTCACACATTGCAACACAGGCAAGAACTCCTTCTTTCACTGTTCTATTTTGAACTAGTTCAAAATCTTGTCAAGGTATGTACCCATTGAAAATATATCAAGCGTCTTGATCTATCTCTATAGATCTTGATGCTCAATATGTAAGTAGCTTCACCGAGGTCTTTCTTTGAAAAACTCCTTTCAAACACTCCTTTATGCTTTCCAAAAAATTCTACATTATTTCCGATCAACAATATGTCATTCACATATACTTTTCAGAAATGTTGTAGTGCTCCCACTCACTTTCTTGTAAATACAGGCTTCACCACAAGTCTGTATAAAACCATATGCTTTGATCACTTTATCAAAGCATATATTCCAACTCCGAGACGCTTGCACCAGTCCATAGATGGATCGCTGGAGCTTGCTCACTTTGTTAGCACCTTTAGGATTGAAAAAACCTTCTAGTTGCATCATATACAACTCTTCTTTAAGAAATCCATTGCGGAATGCAGTTTTGACATCCATTTGCCAGATTTCATAAAATGCGGCAACTGCTAACATGATTCAGACAGACTTTTAAGCATCGATACGAGTGAGAAAATCTCATCGTAGTCAACACCTTGATCTTGTCGAAAACATTTTGTGACAATTTGAGCTTTATAAATAGTAACACTACTATCAGCATCCGTCTTCCTCTTGAAGATCCATTTATTCTCAATGACTCACCGATCATCGGACAAGTCAATCAAAGTCAATACTTTGTTCTCATACATGGATCCCATCTCAGATCTCATGGCCTCAAGAAATTTTGCGGAATCTGGGCTCATCATCGCTTCCTCATAGTTCGTAGGTTCGTCATGGTCTAGTAACATGACTTCCAGAACAAGATTAATGTACCACTCTGGTGCGGACCATACCATGGTTGACCTACGAGGTTCGGTAGTAACTTGATCTGAAGTTTCATGATCATCATCATTAGCTTCCTCACTAATTGGTGTAGGAATCACTAGAACTGATTTCTGTGATGAACTACTTTCCAATTCAGGAGAAGGTATAATTACCTCATCAAGTTCTACTTTCCTCCCACTCACTGCTTTCATCACGTGGTGTCTTGGCACGACGAACTGTAGCAACGGTGCATACTCAGGGAGAACACTTATACCTTGAAATTTAGTGAGAGATCATCTTATAATGCTACTGTCTAACTAAGCAAAATAAGATGCATAAAGGATAAACATCACATGCAATCAATATAAGTGATATGATATGGCCATCATCATCTTGTGCCTTTGATCTCCATCTCCAAAGCACCGTCATGATCACCATCGTCACCGGCTTGACACCTTGATCTCCATCGAAGCATCGTTGTCGTCTCGCCAACTATTGATTCTACGACTATCTCTACCGCTTAGTGATAAAGTAAAGCAATTACATGGCGATTACATTTCATACAATAAAGCGACAACCATATGGCTCCTGCCAGTTGCCAATAACTGTGTTACAAAACATGATCATCTCATACAATAAAATTTAGCATCATGTCTTGACCATATCACATCACAACATGCCCCGCAAAAACAACTTAGACGTCCTCTACTTTGGTGTTGCAAGTTTTATGTGGCTGCTATGGGCTGAGCAAGAACCGTTCTTACCTACGCATCAAAAACCACAACGTGGTATAGTGATTGCTTTTTGATCTTCAGAAAGAACCCTGTTCATTGAATCCAATTCAACTAAAGTTGGAGAAACAGACACCCACTAGCCACCTGTGTGCAAAGCACATCGGTAGAACCAGTCTCGCGTAAGCGTATGCGTAATGTCGGTCTGGGCCGCTTCATGCAACAATGCCGCTGAATCAAGAATCAACTAGTGACGGCAAGCAATATGTATATACCCACGCCCACAACTCCTTTGTGTTCTACTCATGCATATAACATCTACGCATAAACCTGGCTCGGATGCCACTGTTGGGGAACATAGTAATTTCAAACCTATTCCAATTCGGCCTCCTGCCCAAGGGGGGTGCTGTCAGATCTCGGGTTCCGGCAAAACCCTCAAGGTTCGAACACTGGGGTGCGCGCGAAAATCCCCCTACCAATCCACATCCTAGCTTCACTAAGATCTCATGGGCTAACTCGACGAACTTGCAACACAAAGGACACAAGATTTATACTGGTTCGGGCCACCGTTGTGGTGTAATACCCTACTCCAGTGTGGTGTTAGTGGATTGCCTCTGGGGCTAAGGATGAACAGTACAAGGGGAAGAACAATCTCCTGAGGAGAGGTGTTCTTGTGCTTGGTGAACTTGTGGTTGTTCGGATCTCTCTTTTTTCCTCCCCTAGCTATGGTGGTGGCTAGTCCTATTTATAGAGGCCATGGTCCTCTCCCCAAATATTGAGCGGGAAGGGAGCCAACAACGGCCAATTTGGAAGGGGACAACTAGTACAGCTTATCCTGACAAAAGCAGTCTTTGCCTGCAAAAGGCTCTGGTGGTGACGTCGCCTTGGGCTCCATGGCGACCTCCATCTTTCCATCCTGTTGGTCTTGGTCTTGTTGCACTAATATGGAAACCTTTGCTTGACGCCTCGGTACTCCGCGTCTGCGCTTGTTCCTTAACACCAAAGAGGAAACAAGGACACAGTGCGCGCTGGTGCCCGCCTGATCTTGATCGTCATGGCTCACGTCACTGAAACCTCACGAGGTTTTCCTTGCCTTGAACTCTATGCCCCTCATGAGCCAGCCTGGTGAGGGCGCTCCCGAGGAGGTCTTGTGTCGTCCGCCTCGCGAGGCTTGGCCCCTTGCGAGGGTCTTGAGTGCTTGTTGGTGAAGATAGGCCGTACGGGCCCGCTCACAGAGGCACGCCGTGGGCTGTAGGCAGGCAAGTCTGGGGACCCCCGTTCCCAGAACGCCGATAGTAGCCCCCGGGCCCAAGGCGCGCTCGGGCTTGGCTTCGAGGCGAAGTCAAGGGGCAAGTGCGGAGCGCCGCAGGCCCCAATAGCCTGCGGCCTTGGTCGACGCATGACGGTTGATTGGATGTGGGCATCTCCACTTCCCCACGCAGCCTCGGCAACTGCCCGACTTGACGAGTCCCTATTGCATGCAAGGAAAAAACATCATTACCTGTGATCGTGTGGGGGGGGGCGCTGGTTGGCCTTCTCCTGCTATAAATGGGAGGGGGCGGAGCCCTCGTCGCCCATCTCTTCCCATTCCGCTTGCTTCTCCTTTCTTGCTCCACTCCTTGCTAGTGCAGTCATGGCACTGATTCGGAGGTTCTTGGCCGCAGAGAAGGGCAAGGCTCCCCTCAATGAGCCTGAGCTGCTCCTGCCGAAGAAGAGGAGGTCTCATCACTGCGAGATGGTTGTGAGGCCGGTGGCGTCGCGGCCTTGGTATGAGAGGCCGCCTCCTGGGTACCCGTTGCCCTTGTATGCTCACGTTGATTAGTCCGGAGGGAGGAGCGATTAGCGCCGCCGCCCGTGCCAGGGCCGTGGCCGCCGTGCCACGGAGGCGCACGCCGTCGCCCCAGGGGTCCATGCGGCAGACTCCTTACACGAGTTCGTGTTGTGGGCGGCGATGCCCCCGAGCACTTGGAATCGCTTCCCTTCCTTATTTTCTGCAGTGATGCCGCCAAGGGGGCCCCTCGAGCTTTGGCTACAGCACGCCGACTGCGACGCCCCGGCGACTGGAGCGAAAATTGAAGCCGTTGCCTCCGGGAGGATCTTCATGACCCGAGGCTGGGGCGAGATTTCCCAAGTCTGCCGCGCGGAGGGCGCCCTCGCGATCCACTTCGAGCACAATGACGCCTCCATGCTGTTCTTCAAGGTCTTCGACGAGGAAGGCCGCCGCCTGGAGTGCTGCCCTGAAGTAGGTCGCCAGGACGGCGCAACGGCGATCGCTGGGCCTGCCACAGGCCTCGCCTGCAGCTCCTCCAGTGATAGCGGCGACTCCTGGTGGTCTAGCGATTCTCCCGAGTTCGTGGAGTCTCCGGAGACGAGCGACGATAGCTACGTGCCCCCGAGCTCCCACCGAGCCCGGAGCAGGGCTGCAGTGTCAGGTTGCCTTTGCCGCTGATCTAGATGAGGTTGGCGCCGCCCTCTGGTGTCCCACTGTTGATGATGGTGTCATCCTCAGGGGCACACGTAGTTAGGACTCCCTAAGTTCTTGTCTTTTGTTCCCTGTGAGGAATCAGGAAATGCCCCGTGGGGGTGTGTAAAGGTTTTGTAATGCCTCTTGTCAATATTGTCCATATTATGAACTTGCGCGAGCGCGAGTCCTACTTCAGCTCGATCTCCCTTTCCGACCACGCGAGGACTTGGCACTCTACGCTGACAGGTCTCGGTCCCCAGGCTGGCTGCAGCCGTCGCTGGTATGCCAGGTCGCATGCCGTGGTCAAGGCCAGGAGGTGAGCGGCCCAAGGTCTAGTAAGAGTTCCTGAGGCGCGATGCTCAAGAGGTCCCTGTCGGTGTCAAAACCGGCGGATCTCGGGTAGGGGGTCCCGAACTGTGCATCTAGGCCAGATGGTAATAGGAGGAAAGGGACACGAAGTTTTACCCAGGTTTGGGCCCTCTTGATGGAGGTAAAACCCTACGTCCTGCTTGATTAATATTGAAGATATGGGTGTTACAAGAGTAGATCTACCACGAGATCAGAGAGGCTAAACCCTAGAAGCTAGCCTACGGTATGATTGTATGTTGTCATTATTGTGCTACGGGCTAAAACCCTCCGGTTTATATAGACACCATAGAGGGTTAGGGTTACACAAGGTCGGTTACAAAGGAGGAGATATCCATATACGTATTGCCTAGCTTGCCTTCCACGCAAAGTAGAGTCCCATCCGGACACGAGATGAAGTCTTCAATCTTGTATTTTCATAGTCTAACAGTCTGGCTAATGGAGATAGTCCGGCTGTCCGGAGACCCCCTAATCCATGACTCCCTCAGTAGCCCCTGAACCAGGCTTCAATGACGATGATTCCGGCGCGCAGTTGTCTTCGGCATTGCAAGGCGGGTTCCTTCTCCGAATACATTATAGAAGAAGTTGAATACGAGGATAGTGTCCGACCCTGCAAAATAAGTCCCACATTTCACCATAGAGAGAATAATGTTTTTTCATAGATCTAATTTGCTGGCTTGTTTTGACAGCATGACGTCATGTCATGGCCCGGTGACTATTCGAACCGTTTCTCTTAACCAGCTCCACACATAACGCGAGGCGGTTTCTTGACACGTCTTGCCGAAGCGGAGATCATGTTCCCCTAATTACGGGATTCTCATTAATGCGGTTCATGGGTAACCCAACCGTGTCTAGGACTCCTAGATTATAGGTAAGTCTTAAACGGCTACGGAGAGGACGCTTGATATTCACCCTCTTTATAAGGGGACAAGGTTTTCGCTTTTTCCCTCCCGTGCTCAATCAAACCCTTCCCCCGCCTCGAGTTCTAACACCCAAAGCCCAGGTCAGGTGTTCCGGATCTTCAACCATGTCCGGGTCCAGCCTTCAAGGCCGATGGACGCCCTCCTCTGTTACGGAAGAGGACATCAAGAAGTTCAGGAAGGCCAGATATCTGACCGCCGAGGTGTCGCATCGGCTGCCTGCTCGAGGGCAGGTCATCCCTACTCCCGAACCCAACGAGAATGTTGTGTTCGTCTCCCACTTCCTCCGAGGTCTAGGCCTCACTCTGGATCCTTTCGTCAGGGGCTTGATGTTCTATTACGGGTTAGATTTCCACGATCTAGCCCCGGACTCCTTTCTCCACATCACGACATTTATTGTCGTGTGTGAGGCCTTCCTCCGCGTTACCCCTCACTTTGGCCTGTGGCTCAAAATCTTTGAAGTAAAGCTGAAGATGATCAAGGGGCAACAAGCCGCGTGCAGAGGTGCATCAATAGGCAAGATGGCAGGAGCTCCATGGCCAAGAGGTTCCTTTCCAGAGGTGCCCGAACTATGGCAACGGGAGTGATTTTATGTCACGGCTCCCAGAAGTGCCAAGTGGGCGGCTGCCCCTGCTTTCCGCTCGGGCCCCCCACCACAACTGATGTCATGGATCAGCAGGGGTCTGAGTTGGGGTCCAGCCAAGGACGTGCCTATGCTGCAAAGCCGCATCCGAGATCTCTTCGAGGGAGATTTCAATTTGGTTGCGGTAATACAAGTTATTCTGGTTCACCAAGTCCAGCCTTGCAAATGCCGACCCCTGCGCTTGTGGGAGTTCAACCCAGAGGGACCACGTGCCATTCAAAGTTTCCTCGGCCTGACGCACGAGGGGATGTACAAGCCATTCTTCGGACCTCTAGTGGAATGTCCGAATATCACCGAGGACGTGGGCCTAAGCAGTAACCACGCCGCCAAACTAGTAAGAAATCCTCTAGCCGAACACACTATCTTTTATTCGAGGTTATTTTTTAGAGTTCGCCTTTTGAACAGGACTGGCTGACGAAGGCGAAGATGATTCGGTGTTTGGCCCCCCTCCCTGAGGGTTTGGAAAATCCGGTATTGGAGAAGATGCTTGAGGTCGCACCTTGCCTGGAGCCCTTGAAGGAAGATACCGAGGGGGATAATACGGGCGAACGCGGGCCCCCATCGCTACCCGCTCCGACCAAGGGAACGAGCGTTTCCACGAAGGAGGACGACTGGGGGAGGAAAAGGACTGCTTCCGAGGATCCGGAAGCCGAAGCCTCCAAACGGGAGAAGAAGTCTCCCACAGAGGGTCCTGCCTAGGGGGGTGCTTTTGCCACACAAAGTCCGCGAGGGGATCAGCCCTCCAACGAGTCGTAAGTGATCCAAAATATTTTAATAGTAAGAGTATGCCATCTTTTTCCTCTGAGAAAACAACCACCGCATATATCTTGCAGTTTGGGCCTCAGCCCCTCTCAAATGAGTTCGTCTTCGGGGGATCTTCTTCCGGAGATGATGGAGAGCGAAACGCCTCCCCCGGACTCCTCCGCTCCAGAAGCGGGCGACCCTGAAGTGTCATCGCGGAGGGCCTCTCCGGATCCGGTGAGGCCAGAAGATAGTTCAGTAGACCCCAGAAGTCCCCAGTGCCCGGCTCCCGAAGAGAGCATACGAAAGAGTCTGGCACCGCCTGGTGTGCGGTCGGATGTTCTGAGGGAGTTGGTGGGGCGAGCGGCCATCTCAGAAGAGCACCGTATGTTGATGGGTACGGTGATGGAGAGAATCTCGTCCGCTGAAAGCGGATTACATGAAGCCTTTATGAGTCTACTGACAGGCTTTGAGGTATGTGAGATAATATGTGATAGTACTGCACATGTTAGGTGTGCCCTGTGTAGATAGTAGCCCCTGAGACTCTTGTTGTCGTTGAGACCGGCGGCGAACAGAGGATTGTACTCCCAGGCAACAACCAGACTGCCTCTATGTGCAGGTGGCGGAAGCTCCGGTGGCTAGCCGGAGTAATGAGTTTGTCCAATTAAAACGGCAATTGGATGCGGCAGACACCGACATCGAGCTTGTTAACAAGAGGCTTGACGAGGCACAGGGTAAGTGTTATCATCCGGTGAACTCCACATAGTAAGAGCAGCATAATGCCAGTATCTTTAATATGTTGTGACTGCAGATGGAGCTGCCACCGTGGGAGCCTTGCGGACGGAACTTGCCCGAGCCAAGGAACAAGCAAGGATTAGTAATGCGGCTGCTTTGAAGGAAGCCGAAGAGCTGAAAGCCGAGAAGGCCACACATTGCGGGAGCCAGGAGAAGATGGCCAAGATGGCCGTAGAGTTAAAAGACACTGCCGACCGCTGCCGGGTCCTTGAGAAAGAAAATTGAGCGAAGGCAACGGACCTTGAGAGGGCCGCGGTGGCAGACAAATCCGTTCTGCTATGACGGCGAAGAAGGAGGAGCTGCGGGAAGCCGGGGATATTGCGGCTGGGAAACCCTTAATGTTATGGAGGAAGTTCGGAGATCCACGGTATGCCCCTCTGGATCGGCTGTGGAGCTCGGCAGATGCGTATATGGATTTAGCAGCGAGCGCTGCCGATGCGGCCAAGTACTTCCAAGGTCAGACAGATCGTGAAGTGGACAAGCTGTTCTGGACGCAATTCCACGTTCCAGAGTGTCCGCTTTCCTTGACTGACCAGCTAGCCGAATGGGCCGAACTGAATAGGTTGTCCGGACTCGCCATGAGGTCTGTTGTGGATCAGCTATGGCCGGAAGGGCCTAAGCTGAACAACTATTTTAGCTTAGTGCAGCAGTTCCTTGATGCGGTGCCGCGTATTAATGCAATGAAGAGGTCGGCGTGCATAGAAGGCTCGCGGATGGCCCTTGCCCGTGTTAAAGCATACTGGGCGGAGATGGACGCTACCACTGTTGCAACGCAGGGTTCGGCCATAGGCCGTGTGGCTGCCGAACACTATTTCGAGGAAGTTATTGAGGGTGCTCGTTTAATAGAGGCCCAGTGCTCGAAAAATTCTGTTTGAGTGATATGTATTCTCATTGTAAACATAATGCTTTTATGAAGTTTTTATAAGGCTATGTTTATACTTTTGCCTGAAAGTAGTATGATACCTCCTGTGCGGCCGTTTATATATATACATGTGTATAGCCTGAAAGATTGCAGTCGTCGGCTTCAACCCCCACGCATATAATGCGGAGGTGCTCGCAAAAAACGCGTGTTCACACTTAACCCAACGTCTTGGTCCTGATAAGGAGGTGATAGCGCAGTGAGCGAGGTAACCGGACTATAATGCTTTAACACTTTCACTTAGCCATAGGAGTTTGACAGTGGGGCTACTAGATAGCCCCTGGTGGCTCCGCACTCTCCCGATCGCGGGTGCATATATGCCTGGCCGGAAAATGGCCCTTCGTTAAGGTGGAGGAATTCTAGCATTCCGATAGGTCATCGAGTGGTTGACCAGTCTCATGCTATATCATGACAGTCAGTTTTCGGCTTTCTCTACTGAGGCGCTCGTCCGGATGAACCAGGGCACAATCGCAGTAGTTCTCCTGGTGCTACCTTAGCCGGTAAAGCGGAACGTAAGGCACCAAAACACAGGAGCCGGGCAAACCCAACATTTGACCAAAGACAATGATTCGGAGCTGATGCATATAAGGCCGAACTCGCGACGCCGAACACTCCCTAAGGTATTCGGTCTTTATGGTATAAACCGGGTCAAAATAGTGCCGCTTGTAAGAAGCCCCTTGTGTCCAGGTACATGCATTATTCTGACGTGGCCACATGCCAAGACATCAGCATCCTTCTCAATGGTGCTGAGAATTCGGTGGATATGTATCAACAAGAGACAGTAAAAAAGGTTTGCGCAGGGTCTTAATCTAAAAAGAATCCTTGGAGCGGGTCCCTACTGCACGTCTGCGCCTGTGTCTCCATTGTGCCGTATCCTGGACGGGTGTAGCACGATGATTATCTGTAGAAGATAGGAGCTTAGGTAAAAAAATCTGTTGTGCAAAAAGTAGTTTTTAAATAAACCATGTATAATTCAAAGTGAGTAAGAATTGCCACTTGTTTGCGAACGCTGAGCCCCTTGTATTTGTAATAGGGGTGTGATCATTGATCCGATATAAATTGCATATAGCTGCACCGGAATCGTCTAACAGTGTCCGAGGTCGTGACGACCTGCTAAATATGTTAGTTGGTGAGGCCGTATTTAGTGTGCGGCTGTCAAGGCAGCCGCACGCTCTTCGGCGCGCAAGAATTGCTTAACATTTCCATTCACTGTAATGATGCCACGTGGACCGGGCATCTTGAGTGTGAGGGAAGCATAGTGTGGTATTGCATTAAAGCGAGCGAAAGCTTCGCGTCCGAGTAGTGCTTGATAGCCACTTTGGAACGGAGCGATGTGGAAGGTTAGATGTTCGCTACGAAAGTTATCGGGGAGGCCAAATATAACTTTTAGTAGCTGCAACGAGCCCCTGGGCCTGGCGTTACTCCTTTAAAGGTAATATTGCTATGGCAAATTTTTGTTGGGTCTATCCCCGTTTCGCAGATTATATCCTGGTATATCAGGTTTAGACTGCTGCCACCGTCCATCAGGACTCGTGTGAAGTGGTATCTGTCAATTATTGGGTCTAATGCCAGGGCAGCCCATCCTGCACGCCGGACACTTGCTGAGTAATCACGATGGTCGAAAGTGATCGGTTGAGACGAACAGTGGCAGGACTCCGCGGTGATAGGCCTTCGGGTGTATTTTTCTTGGAGTGCCGTTTTGTTTCGGCCCTTGATCACGTGTAAAACGTTTACTGTTTTGACTTCTGGTGGAAATTTCTTTTGTTCCCCAGTGTCTTCCTTGAGAGGCTCATCCTCATCTTCACTTGGTGTATCCTCCCCCTTGTGTATGGCGTTGAGCTTGCCAGACTGCTTGAAGACCCAACATTCTCTGTGGGTATGATTGGCTGGTTTGCCAGGGGTGCTATGGACCTGACATATTTGGTCCAGAATTTTATTCAGGCTGGACAGCTCATCTCTGGTGCCTTTAGAGGGCGGCTTCTGACCTGGCCGAGAGCTTTTGAATCCGGCGTTTACTGCCATGTTCTTCGTGCTGTCTCCTTTGTTCCGGCGTTTGTTATTGCTCTTGCACCGTGATTTCCCATTTCCATCTCTAACTTCGGATATACTGGGGTCGCTGGTGCTGCATCTGGCTAGCCAGCTGTCCTCACCTGCGCAAAAGCGGGTCATGAGGCTTGTTAATGCTGCCATCGTTCTCGGCTTTTCTTGGCCGAGGTGTCGGGCAAGCCATTTGTCACGGACGCTGTGCTTAAAAGCTGCCAAGGCTTCGGCATCTGGACAGTCGACAATTTGGTTCTTTTTAGTAAGAAACATGTTCCAAAGCTTTCGGGCTGACTCTCCGGGCTGTTGAGTTATATGACTCAAATCATCCGCGTCCGGAGGTCGGACATAAGTCCCTTGAAAGTTTGCCCAAAAAGCGTCTTCGAGCTCTGCCCAACTTCGGATGGAGTTTTCGGGTAGGCCTTTGAGCCAGTGACGGGCTGGCCCTTTGAGTTTGAGTGGTAAGTACTTGATGGCGTGGAGATCATCTCCTCGAGCCATATGGATGTGGAGGATATAGTCCTCGATCCAGACCCCCGGGTCTGTTGTTCCGTCGTATGCCTCTATGTTTACAGATTTGAATCCCTCTGGAAATTCATGATCCAGCACCTCATCGGTGAAACATAGGGGGTGTGCGGCACCCCTATATCTGGGTGTACCGCGTTGTTCGGATGTTATATCGTATGCTGGGGCGTGCTTGCATGGTCCATAGATGGATCTGGTTGCGCTGTTCTTTTGGTGCAAGCCCCCGCGTGAATCGCGTATTGTCTTGTGAGTGGCATTGTTGGCCGCTCTATGTTGGCCGTGAGGTCGTCTATCCGGCCAGGTGGCCGTTTTGATTTTTGGTTGTGAGGGGTCTGAGGCCTCCTCATCGAATTCAGGTAGCAACTTCCGCTTTGGGTAGCTCTTGGTTGGGCGATTGTCGCCGTAGTTTGCTGCTGTGTTGAGTATTTTACTCCATCTTATTTGGAGTGTGTCCTGCGCAGCCTTGAGCCTTTGCTTCTGCTTTTTAGGCTCCTCGCGGTGGCAACAAGCCTTTGACGGGCATTCTGCTGCTCCGGCGTTGTGTCATCCGGACTGTTATCTTTGACAGAATTGGTTTGTTCGGTTTGGTTCTCCGTATTGCCATGGTCTGGCAGTGATTCGCCCTGCTCCAACGCTGGGTCTGTGTGATCGTTATTTCTGGCGAGGCGGGATTTGGGGCGGCGCTTGTGCCACCGCTTTGACTGCTTCTCGAGGGAACAAGCCTTCGGTGCGTCCTTTCGTTCCTCGTCGTCGTATTCTTTTGGTGTGTCCACCATGTATACGTCATATGATGAAGTGGACGTCCAGCGCCCTGTGGGCGGTGGTTCATCTTCACCCCCAGCATCGTTGTCCATACCGTCGATGTCTGCGGAGTCGAAGTCGAGCATGTCGGTTAAATCATCGACAGTGGCTACAAAGTGGGTGGTGGGTGGGCCTTGAATTTCTTCGTCGTCCGTATCCCAATCCTGTTGGCCGTAATCTGGCCAGGGCTCTCCTGACAAAGAGATAGACCTCAGTGAATTCGGAATGTCGCCAAAGGGCGAGTGCTGAAAGATATCCGTGGCGGTGAATTCCATGATCGGCGCCCAATCGGATTCGATTGGCAGGGGCGCGGATTGTTCGGTTTCCGGAAGAGAGTCCGGCGCCTTGGAGTCACGGGCTGCACGGAGATTTGCGCTAGTGTTCGGCTCGATTGCCGTTGAGACTGCCACCCCCGAGGTGGTGTCCAACCACCCATTCTCGATTGGCGCAATTGGCTCCGAACTAAGGGTTGGAGCAGATGCGGGCGCGGCCTCTGGGGTTGTAACGCCCTTGATGCGGCTATATCTCCTACGTGTCGAGGCACGACTTAGAGGCATAACCGCATTGAAAGCAATGTCGCAAGTTAGGCAATCTTCACAACATCCCATGTAATATATAGATAATAAAAGGGGAGATACATAGTTGGCTTAGACTCGCCACGTCAATCAAAGTACATAAATAGCATTACATCATCCAATCACTCATGGCCCGACTACGGCGCCAAAATAAAAGATCAACCCAACATGCAACATGGTCCCGATCTCCCCAACTGGGCACCACTACTGATCATCAGGGAAAGACACATAGTAACGGCGTGAGTCCTCGTCGAACTCCCACTTGAGCTCAAGCACGTCATCTGGAACGGAATCATCAGGCCCTGCATCTGGTTTGGAAGTAATCTGTGAGCCACAGGGACTCAGCAATCTCGCACCCTCGCAATCAAGACTATTTAAGCTTATAGGTAAGACAAGGTAAATATGTGGAGCTGCAGCAAGCGACTAGCATATATGGTGGCTAACCTGTTCGCAAAAGAGAGCGAGAAGAGAAAGTCAAAGCGCGAACGAATAACTAGAGAACGACCTGCGGCAAGCATTACTCCAACACCGTGTTCACTTCCCGGACTCCGCCGAGAAGAGACCATCATGGTAACTCACACAGTTGATTCATTTTAATTAAGTTAAGGTTCAAGTTATCTACAACCGGACATTAACAAATTCCCATCTGCACATAACCGCGGGAAAGGCTTTCGAAAGTTCAAATCCCTGCAGGGGAGTCCCAACTTAGCCCATGACAAGCTCTCACGGTCAACGAAGGAATAGACCTTCTCCCAAGACATTCCGATCAGACTCGGTATCCCGGTTCTACAAGACACTTCGACAAGTTAAAACAAATCCAGCAACACCACCCGAATGTGCCGACAAATCCCGATAGGAGCTGCACGTATCTCGTTCTCAGGGCACACTCAGATTGTCCTAGGTACGGGTAGGCCAGCCCAGAGTTGCCCCTGGTGGCCACCGGCAGCTGACAGGTGGACCAACACTCAGAGGAGCATTGGCCCGGGGGGGGGGTTTAAAATAAGATGACCCTCGGGCTCCGAAAACCCAAGGGAAAAAGAGGCTAGGTGGCAAATGGTAAAACCAAGGTTGGGCATTGCTGGAAAATCTTTATTCAAGGCGAACTATCAAGGGGTTCCCATTATCACCCAACCGCGTAAGGAACGCAAAATCCGGGAACATAACACTGATATGACAGAAGCTAGGGGCGGCAAGAGTTGAACAAAACACTAGGCAAAAAGCCGAGCCTTCCACCCTTTACCAAGTATATAGATGCATTAAGATAACAAGGCAATATAATGGTATCCCAACAAATAAGTAATGTTCCAACAAGCAACGGTCTCCAATCTTCACCTGCAACTAGCAACACTATAAGAGGGGCTGAGCAAAGCGGTAACATAACCAATCAACGGTTTGCTAGGACATGGTGGGTTAGAGGTTTGACATGGCAATTTGGGAGGCATGATAAGCAAGTGATAGGCATCGTAGCATAGGCATAGAAAAAGAGCGAGCATAGGCATAGAAGTGATTTCAAGGGTATGATCATCTTGCCTGCAAAGTTGTCAGAGTTGACTGGATCATCGAAATCAAACTCAACGGGCTCCTCGTTAGCTAAATCGTCTCCCGGCTCTACCCAAACAAGACAAACAAGAAAACGGAATACAATCAACCACGTGCAAAGCTCAAACAACATGATGCAAACATGGTATGCTATGCGGGATGCGATATGTGATGCATATGCAAGATTTGACAAGGAATGAATGAACCTGGCCTCAACTTGGAAATCCAAGTGTGCCACTGGAAAGGTGAGATGATTTCGCTTGAAAACGATATAAAGATCACCGGAATCGGAGACACGGTTTGGAAATGGCAAGCAATTCAAATATGACAACGGTCTGCGATATACCGCAAATAGCCATCTAAATGCAACAAGTTAAACATGCTACAGCACCCAAACATGACAATAAAATACATGGCAGGGATCCATTCATGATGATTAACAAAAGATGAACACTGAGCTACGGCCAATTCATCCATTAACAGGTTCAAACAAGCATGGCAAAAATGCATTTGGTAAACAGATTTCAGACTTAATTAACACTTGTCTGGAATTCCAGATCAGGTAGCACACTTTGAAGCATGAAAACTATATGCTACAGGGCCTGAACATGGCAAAGTAAAGCATGGCATGGAGCTACTCAAAGAGCTTAACAAAAGTCCCTTAGTGACCTTGAGCCAAAAGGGATCAGGAAATACAATTGCAAGCATGTGAACATGGCAAAAACTTAAACAGATCACAGACTTAGAGAAAAACTAGAGCATGCAAACCAGATATCAAGTAGGCATGTTTACGAGCTCGATGCACTCACTACAGAGAACCTCATGACAATCTAAGAATACACCCATCAAGAATACACATTATGAAAGCTATACATTGCAAGAACAATAACGTAGCATGCACGGATCAACTACAACATCCTCGGCAAAATCGCTAACAAGTAGACAATCTGCCCAGATTCACGAAATAGCAAAAGTATAGCTCGATTGACTCAAGCTAGGATGCTCCATAATTGCAAACAAAGCCATGGATGGATAGAGCACTACAATTCTAACAAATCATCCTTACTGATCATCCTCAAAAGAGGCACGGATCACTAGGAAACAACATGAACATATGTCATATTGGTATAAACAGATCTAGGACTTGGTGAAATTGCGAAGTACCAGAAATCAGCCTTAACGAATGCACCACTTTGCAAGCTTGTGCTAGTCACCACACACATCACAAAAATACATGGGTTGCACCTCTAGAAAGATGGCAAAGCATATAACAAAACGCATGAAGAGCTCAGGGGCATATCATGCACACATTAATCATGGCAAAAATGGCAAATATCTAATTGGAGCAGCAGATCTGACAATTATCTCAAATAGCAGTCTTCCAACAGCATTTCGGGCATCAAAATGAACTCAAATGAAAATGATGCAATGAGATGAAATGATGTGCTCTCTGAGACGAACATTTTGATATGCTATATGCCCAAAACGGAGCTACGGATGCGGAGATACAACATGATGAAAAACGCAAAATAGATAGGGTTTCGGGGCAAAAGTCAACTGTCCCAAATAGATCTAGATCCGGCCCGGGAGCACTATAGCAGCGGCGCGGCTGCCGAGGATGGCCGGATTCGTCGCCGGACTTGACGAAGGCGACGGCGGCCGGCGGATCCGGGCGAGGAGGAGGGTGGAGGGCGGCCGGAGAGGGCCGGACGGCGAGGAGGAGCTCGCCGGGGCGTGCGGCGGCGGGTCCTCGGCGTCTGTGCGGCGGTGCCTCGCCGGAGCGGCGAGGCCGGGGATGGCATGCGGCGGCCAGAGCGGGGAGCTCGCCGGCGCGAGCGAAGGGACGAGGCGGCGCGGGCGGCGCGCCTGGAGATGGGCTCGGGGGCCGGCTGCGGGCCTGCGGGCCGGTGGCGAACTGGGGACCCGCGGTGCCACGTGGCGGCTCACGGTTCGTCGTGGGCGGCGGCGGACGTGTCCGGCCGCGCGGAGAGAGGTGGATCTAGGGTTTCGGATGAGGGGAACCGCGAATTTCGGGAGGGTGGTGTATTTATAGGTATAGAGGGAGCTAGGAGTGTCCAAACGTGATCGAACGCTCTAGATGATGGAGAGGGTTTTGGTGGGTTTTGGGCCAAATTGAAAGGGTGTTGGGCTGCAACACACACGAGGCCTTCTCGGTCCCTCGGTTAACTGTTGGAGCATCAAACGAAGTCCAAATGGTACGAAACATGACAGGCGGTCTACCGGTAGTTAACCGAGGCCGCTTGGCAAGTCTCGGTCCAATCCAGAAATGTTTAATCCCCACACACGAAAGAAAGGTAGAAATGACCACCGGAGGAGAACGGAGCGCCGGAATGCAAAACGGACAACGGGGAAAATGCTCGGATGCATGAGATGAACACGTATGCAAATGCAATGCACATGATGACATGATATGAGATGCATGATAACGACCACAACACACGGAGACAAAAACCCGAACCCGAGAAAATAAAATAACTTAACGCCGGAAACGACAAGAGTTGGATTACATATTAGGTAAATCATATCCGGGGTGTTACAGGGGTACCGTCCGATGGCAGAGCTAGGTCATACCTATCACGACAGTGCGGCGCGCCCGGCTGTGGCTCGAATCCATTGAAGATCAAGTCCCCACGGATGTTGGCCGTGTAATTCAAACTTCCAAATCTGACCTGATGGCCAGGGGTGTAGCTTTCAATCTGCTCCAGATGTCCAAGCGAATTAGCCCGCAGTGCAAAGCCACCGAATACGAAGATCTGTCCAGGGAGAAAAGTCTCACCCTGGACCGCATCGCTATCAATGATAGTAGGAGCCATCAAGCCTAACAGCGACGACACAAAGGAACTCTCAATGAAAGCACCAATGTCGGTGTCAAAACCGGCAGATCTTGGGTAGGGGGTCCCGAACTGTGCGTCTAGGCCGGATGGTAACAGGAGGCAAGGGACACGAAGTTTTACCCTGGTTCGGGCCCTCTTGATGGAGGTAAAACCCTACGTCCTGCTTGATTAATATTGAAGATATGGGTGTTACAAGAGTAGATCTACCACGAGATCAGAGAGGCTAAACCCTAGAAGCTAGCCTACGGTATGATTGTATGTTGTCATTGTTGTGCTATGGGCTAAAACCCTCCGGTTTATATAGACACCAGAGAGGGTTAGGGTTACACAAGGTCGGTTACAAAGTAGGAGATATCCATATACGTATTGCCTAGCTTGCCTTCCACGCAAAGTAGAGTCCCATCCGGACACGAGACGAAGTCTTCAATCATGTATTTTCATAGTCTAACAGTCCGGCTAATGGAGATAGTCCGGCTGTCCGGAGACTCCCTAATCCAGGACTCCCTCAGTCCCCTTTAGCGCTCAAGCAGCCGTTGAGAGGTAAGAAAGGGGGGTGATGTTGCTGCAGCAGGGCTGCGGTTAGTACGGTTCTTAGTCCTAAGCGGTTTAGCCAAACCGGGCTCGTGACTTATCTTGATGGTCCGGAGTTGATTCCTCATGATGCGCCAGATTCGTGGATAGGCGCCCGAAGCATAGCCAAGCCAGGCCCATGCGAGCCTCCCCCTTCTCCATGCTCTCCTTCATGCTCTGCGTCCTTAGGTCCCGGCCCTCGAGCGAGCTCAGCCGCTGCTGGTATGCCAGGTCGCGTGCCATGGTCAAGGCCAGGGGGTGAGGGCTGGAGAGCCAGTAAGAGCTCCTAAGTCGCGATGCTTAGGATCCCCCCTTTTAATGCACAAGCGGATTGCATGGGAGAAGAGGGGGCTCGTGGTCCCTCCTGCCGTCGCCTTCAGGAGATTCCTGCAAGCCGGCACAAGGAGAGACACAGTTTGCCATTACGGTTGTCGGTCTGCCGTTGGTCGCTCCACGAGGAGATGAAGGCACTGAGGGCCTGGTGAGGTGACGTGTGCGGGGCATGCCGCGAGCCAGAGCTCGACCGCTCAGGTTTGTCGACGCTGCAGGGACGGACCCGAGCACAAGCGTTGTGCCAGCGTGAGTAGCCCCCGTGGCGGGTGAGAATCAAGCAGGTGATAGTCATAGATAGATTAAGCATGAAAGGCAACCTAGCTCAGGTAAATGCATGAATGGTACGTGCCACTGGGTCAGGCCCGAGCGGCTTAAGGATGATGCAGCCCGAGGGGCGCCCCCAGCAAGGTAAGCTAAAGACATAAAAAAGAAGGGATACATGCCACAGGGTCGGACCCACGCGGACTGGGAATAATGCAGCCCCCTGGGCGCTCCCGGCTAAATGAACTTGGAAAGTGTCACCTAGTTCCACTGATGAAGGGGTGTTGAGGCAGCTGAAGGTACACGGCGAAGGGGTTGCCCCTCACGAGCCACCGGGGCCCTGAGCCTCGGGAGGCTCTGGGGGTCCAGGCAGTTTCTTGAGGACCGTTGTCATCTCCGCTAGGACTGCATGGTGCCTGGCCTCCTGACCCGCCATGACGCTCCACAGGTTGCGCTGGAAGGTAGCAGCCACGCTCGGCAGGCCTAACGACATACGAACGAAGCTGTGAGGTGGACCTTCGCCGCGCCCAACACGCGAAGGCCAGAAGCGCTCTTGAGATGCGGCTCAGTTGAGCCCTGGTATGTCGATGCAGACGCGCAGCTCACCACCCTCACCTGGGTGGGGAGCAACGCCAGGTGGGCGGCGGTCACCGCGTATTGCTCTTGATTCCTGAAGCTCCTGAGATACCTTGGTGATGAACTCCTGAGCACCGGGCGCTCCTTGCCCAGTGTCCTCCTGAGGGAGACGTGCTGCAAAACATGCCTCCAAGTGGTGCCCGAGCGCCTCCCTCGTGATGTTGGCAAGGTCTGAGGCGCTCTAGAAGAGAGCCCCCAAGCCCTGCCCGAGGTGGGAACCGGGCGCGTCTTCCTATGCGACAGAGGGAGGCGCCCCTGGTGCGGGCGCTGATCTTGACGAGGGGCCACTTGCAACGCTGCCCTCCCGAGGTCCGGCATGGAGTAGCTGCTTCTTCTTCTAGGGGACGACCTCAGGAGGGTACTGAGCTGCATTGTTGCCGGGGTCTTCGATTGACGCTGCTTGGAAGGCGCACTCGAGGGAGCACACCGCATCTCTTTCTTCGCAGGGGACCGTGATGATCTCGCCGCTTCCTGGCATCTTGAGGACGTTGTAGCCATGGTGCATCACTGCCATGAACTTGGCCAGGGCCGGATACCCAAGGATGCCATTGTATGGCAGACGGATGTGGGCGACGTCAAAGTCGATGAGCTCGGTGCGGTAGTTGTTACGTTCTCCAAAGGTGACTGGGAGGTGGACCTGACCTATCGGCGTGGTGGAGCCGTCGGTCACTCCTGAGAAAAGGCTTGGTTGGCTGAAGCTGGTCATGCGGCACTTGGAGGTTGTCGAACGTGTCGACGGACAGGACGTTGAGCCCTACGCCGCCATCGATGAGAGTCTTGGTAACTTGCACATTGCTAATGGCTGGTGAACAGAGCATCGGGAGGACGCCGGCGGTAGCCGCGCACTTGAGTTGATCTGCCGAGCTGAACATGATGGCGCACTAGGACCATCTGCGGGCGCATGGCCTCGAGCTTGGGGAGGACTGCATTCACTTCACGAGCAAACCGTTTGAAGATACGCTGTGAGGCTGGGGCTTGAGCTCCACCCAAGATGCAGGCGATGGCACGCGGCCCCTGGAAGCCCCCAGCCCCTCGTCCTGATGGTGGTCGTCATTCCTTCTCGGTGGTGGCGGTAGTGGAGGGAGACCGGCGTTGCCCCGAGGACGATCCTCATGAGGCTGATCCTGCCAGCGGTCCTCACCAGGCCGGTCGCGCCACTCCTGGCATGGGCCACGGTCATCCCAGCGCCCGCCACCACGTCCTCCTCTTCGGTCGTAGCCCCGGTCGTTGCACTCGGGGCGTCGACCGAAGCGTCCTTCTCGAATGGCTCTGAGCTCTTGACAGTCGCTGGTGTTGTGGCTATGCAGGTTATGGAAGGTGCAGAACGGTCGACTGCTCTTGGATGACTCGGGCAGGTCCCTGCCGCGCTTTGTGTCCGGCTCCACCATAAGCACGGCTTCTCCCTTGCGCTTCACGTCTTTGGCCTTGGTTTTCTTCTCCTCCGGGTCCGCAGCCGGGAGCTCGAGGAGGGAGAGACGCCCCTCCTCTGCTCTTGCGCACTTGGTCGCCGGGTTGAACAGCTCCAGAGACGTGCACAACTCCTCGTGGATGGTGAGCTCCTCCTTCATCTTGACGTCACAGACGCCATCAGAGAACGCGGAAATGATGGCCTCATCCGTCACCTTGGGGATCTTGAGGCAAACGTTGTTGAAGCGCTGGATGTATTTCTGGAGGGTCTCTCCTGGTTGTTTCTTGACGCAGCGTAGGTCACCCGCAGCCGGTGGGCGGTCGCGAGTGCCCTAGAAGGTGGCGAAGAAACGGTCGTGCATCTCGTTCCAGGAGGAGATCGAGCCTAGAGGCAGGTTCAGGAGCCTGGAGCGGGCACCATCCTTGAGAGCCATGGGGAACCAGTTCGCCATGACTTTCTCGTCGCCGTTGGCCGCCTCGATGCTCAGCTCATAGAGCTGCAGGAACTCCAGGGGGTCGGGGGTGCCATCATAGCGAGGAGGCAGATCCAGCTTGAACTTGCCCGGCCAAGCGACGCTACGCAGCTTAGGTGTGAAGGCGCGGCAGCCTGCCATGGTCACCGGGACTCTGTGCTGGTGGAGAACTTGTCCTTGATGGGGTCCGCACATCGCTGCCGCAGGCGGCACGTGGTCTTGCCGTGGTCGCGCAGGGAGCGCGGAGGTGTTTTTTCTCGCGGCCGAAGGACTTCTTGGCATCTTTTTTCTTCCTGTGCGGGCGCCGGACGCGACAGGTCGCGCTGTGGGGACGCGCGCCTGGGCGCCAAGACTCTGTCTTGGGGCAGAGGTGGTGGAGGCGCTCCATGGGCCACGCCGCCCGCGGCTGGCGGAGGGCGAGGCAGCGAGAGGGACAGCACAGGGGAGCCCCCTGCGGCGCTGACAAGCTCGGCGATGCGGTCGAGCCAGTCCTCATAGAGGTCGTCGATGGGGTGGTAGCGGAGGAGCTCGCGCGCCATGCACAGAGCGGGCTGCGCGTCCACGGGAGCGCGACGAGCGTGGGATGACGAACCGGCTAGGGTCAGCGATGGAGTGGCGGTGCGGCCGTCCCACCGCACCGAGGGGATGCAGCGAGGATACTTGCTGCTCGTTCCCTGCCAGGCCGGTGGCGGCGTTGGCGGCAAGCGACGGAGACCGACGGTGTGGCCCGCTGACGGGAGCCATCTGAGCAATGCGGGCGGCGAAGGCAGCCTGGCGCTTAGCGCGAGCGCGGCGAATGTCCGCGATGGAGATGATGAAGCAATGGGACGCGGAGCGACGAAAGGGAAGCTTCGGCGCACCCCTACCTGGCGCGCCAAATGTCAGATCTCGGGTTCCGGCAAAACCCTCAAGGTTGGAACACTGGGGTGCGCGCGAAGATCTCCACCTACCAATCCACATCCTAGATTCGCTAAGATCTCATGGGCTAACCAGACGAACTCGCAACACAAAGGACACAAGATTTATACTGGTTCGGTTCACCGTTGTGGTGTAATACCCTACTCCAGTGTGGTGGTAGTGGATTTCCTCTTGGGCTAAGGATGAACAGTACAAGGGGAAGAACAACCTCCTGAGGAGAGGTGTTCTTGTGCTTGGTGAACTTGTGGTTGTTCGGATCTCTGTTTTTCCCTCCCCTAGCTATGGTGGTGGCTAGTCCTATTTATAGAGGCCCTGGTCCTCTCCTCAAATATTGAGCGGGAAGGGAGCCAACAACGGCCAATTTGAAAGGGGACAACTAGTACAACTTATCCTGACAAAAGCAGTCTTCGCCTACAAAAGGCTCTGGTGGTGATGCCGCCTTGGGCTCCATGGTGACCTCCGTCTTGTCGTCCTGCTGGTCTTGGTCTCGTTGCACTGATATGGAAACCTTTGCTTAACACCTTGGTACTCCGCGCCTGCGCTTGCTTCCTTAGCACCAAAGAGGAAACAAGGACACAGTGCGCGCTGGCGCCCGCCTGGCGCCCGCCTGATCTTGATCGTCATGGCTCACGTCATTGAAACCTCGTGAGGTTTGCCTTGCCTTAAACTCTCCGCCCCTCGCGAGCCAGCCTGGTGAGGGCGCTCCTGAGGAGGTCTTGCGTCGTCCACCTCGCGAGGCTTGGCCCCTTGCGAGGGTCTTGAGTGCTTGTTGGTGAAGATGGGCCATACGGGCCCGCTCGCCGAGGCACGCCGTGGGCCGCAGGCAGGCAAGTCTGGGGACCCCCGTTCCCAGAACGCCGACAGGCGCACCAGCCCCTTGTGGGCTGGTGTGCTTCCTTCTTATGGCCCATAAGGCCCGTAACTTCCCCCGGGGGGTTCCGGTAACCTCCCGGTACTCCGGAAAAATGCCCGAACCACTCGGAACCATTCCGATGTCCAAACATAGGCTTCCAATATATTAATCTTTATGTCTCAACCATTTCGAGACTCCTCGTCATGCCCATGATCACATCTGGGACTCTGAACAACCTTCGGTTCATCAAAACACATAAACTCATAATACCGATCGTCACCTAAAGTTAAGCGTGCGGACCCTACGGGTTCGAGAACTATGTAGACATGACCGAGACTCACTTCCGGTCAATAACCAATAGAGGAACCTGGATGTTCATATTGGCTCCCACATATTCTACAAAGATCTTTATCGGTCAAACCGCATAACGATATACGTTGTTCCCTTTGTCATCGGTATGTTACTTGCCCGAGATTCGATCGTCGGTATCTCAATACCTAGTTCAATCTCGTTACCGGCAAGTCTCTTTACTCGTTTTGTAATGCTACATCCCGTAACCAACTCATTAGCTACATTTCTTGCAAGGCTTATATTGATGTGCATTACGGAGAGGGCCCAGAGATACCTCTCCGACAATCGGAGTGACAAATCCTAATCTCGATCTATGCCAACTCAACAAACACCATTGGGGACACCTGTAGAGCACCTTTATATTATGTTGTGACATTTGGTAGCACACAAAGTGTTCCTCCAGTATTCGGGAGTTGCATGATCTCATAGTCGTAGGAATATGTATAAGTTATGGAGAAAGCAATAGCAACAAACTAAACGATCATCGTGCTAAGTTAACGGATGGGTCAAGTCAATCACATTATTCTCTAATGATGTGATCCTGTTAATCAAATGACAACTCATGCCCATGGTTAGGAAACATAGCCATCATTGATTCAACGAGCTAGTCAAGTAGAGGCAAACTAGTGACACTCTATTTGTCTATGTATTCACACATGTACTAAGTTTCCGGTTAATACAATTCTAGCATGAATAATAAACATTTATCATGATATAAGGATTTGTAAATAACAACTTTATTATTACCTCTAGGGCATATTTCCTTCATATTGACCAAGTCAAATGCATCAAGGACGGAGGAGACCAACTCTTGGTGAAGGACGAGGAGTTTAAGCATAGGTGGTAGGAGTACTTCGACAAGTTGTTCAATGGGGAGAATGAGAGTTCTACCATTGAACTGGTTGGCTCCTTTGATGAGACTAGCGTGAATTTTGTGCGGCGAATCTAGGAGTCTGAGGTCAATGAGGCTTTAAAAAGGATGAAAGGAGGCAAGGCGATGGGCCCTAATTGTAGTATCCCCATTGATGTGTGGAAAGGCCTCAGGGACATAGTGATAGTATGGCCAACCAAGCTTTTCAACCTCATTTTTCTGGCAAACAAGATGCCAGAAGAATGGAGATGGGCTATATTAGTACCAATCTTCAAGAACAAGGGGAATGTTCAGAGTTGTACTAATTACCATGGAATTAAGTTGATGAGCCATACAAAGAAGCTATGGGAGAGAGTCATTGAGCACCGCTTAAGAAGAATGACAAGCGTGACCAAAAATTAGTTTGGTTTCATGCATGGGAGGTCGACCATGGAATCCATTTTCTTGGTACAACAACTTGTGGAGACATACAGGGAGCAAAAGAAGGACTTGCATATGGTGTTCATTGATGTCTACTACACAACCTTCTTCTTATAGACGTTGTTGGGCCTCCAAGTGTAGAGGTTTGTCGGACAGTAGCAAATTTACCTCAAGTGGATGACCTAAGGTTTATCAATCCGTGAGAGGCATAGGATGAAGATGGTCTCTCTCAAGCAACCCTGCAACCAAATAACAAAGAGTCTCTTGTGTCCCCAATACACCCAATACAATGGTAAATTGTATAGGTGCACTAGTTCGGTGAAGAGATTGTGATACAAGTGCAGTATGGATGGTAGATATAGGTTTTTGTAATCTGAAAATATAAAACAGCAAGGTAGCAAGTGGTAAAAGTGGGCGTAAACGGTATTGCAATGCTAGGAAACAAGGCCTAGGGTTCATACTTTCACTAGTGCAAGCTCTCTCAACAATAATAACATAATTGGATCATATAACTATCCCTCAACATACAAGAAAGAGTCACTCCAAAGTCACTAATAGCAGAGAACAACGAAGAGATTATTGTAGGGTACGAAACCACCTCAAAGTTATCCTTTCTGATCGATCTATTCAAGAGTCCGTAGTAAAATAGCACGAAGCTATTCTTTCCGTTCAATCTATCCTAGAGTTCATACTAGAATAACACCTTAAGACACAAATCAACCAAAACCCTAATGTCACCTAGATACTCCAATGTCACCTCAACTATCCATGGGTATGATTATACGATATGCATCACACAATCTCAGATTCATCTATTCAACCAACACAAAGAACTTCAAAGAGTGCCCCAAAGTTTCTACCGGAAAGTCAAGACGAAAACGTGTGCCAACCCCTATGCATAAGTTCACGAGGTCACGGAACTCGCAAGTTGATCACCAAAACATACATCAAGTGGATCACATGATATCCCATTATCACCACAGATAAGCACATGCAAGACATACATCAAGTGTTCTCAAATCCTTAAAGACTCAATCCGATAAGATAAATTCAAAGGGAAAACTCAATTCATCACAAGAGAGTAGAGGGGGAGAAACATCATAAGATCCAACTATAATAGCAAATCTCGCGATACATCAAGATCGTGCCGAATCAAGAACACGAGAGAGAGATTAAACACATAGCTACTGGTACATACCCTCAGCCCTGAGGGTGAGCTACTACCTCCTCGTCATGGAGAGCGCCGGGATGATGAAGATGGCCACCGGAGAGGGATTCCCCCCTCCGGCAGGGTGCCGGAACAGGTCTAGATTGGTTTTCGGTGGCTACGGAGGCTTGCAGCGGCGGAACTCTTGATCTAGGTTATGTTCTGGAAGTTTGGGTATATATAAGAGGTGTTGGAGTCGGGAACAAGTTAGGGGGGGTCCCCGAGGCGGCCACGAGGTAGGGGGGTGCACCCAGGGGGGTAGGGCGCGCCCCCACCCTCGTGGTGGCCTCAGGACTCTTCTGGCCCATCTCCGGTACTCCGTGGGCTTCTTCTGGTCCAAAAATTATCTCTGTGAAATTTCAGGTCAATTGGACTCCGTCTGGTTTTCCTTTTCTACGATACTCAAAAATAGGCAAAAACAACAATTTGCACTAGGCCTTTGGTTAGTAGGTTAGTCCCAAAAATAATGTAAAAGTGTATAATAAAGCCCATTAAACATCCAAAACAGATAATATAATAGCATGGAACAATAAAAAATTATAGATACATTGGAGACGTATCAAGCATCCCCAAGCTTAATTCCCACTTGTCCTCGAGTAGGTAAATGATAAAAACAGAATTTTTGATGTGGAATGCTACCTAGCATAATTTTCTATGTAATTTTCTTTATTGTGGCATGAATGTTCAGATCCGAAAGATTCAAGACAAAAGTTTAATATTGACATAAAAATAATAATACTTCAAGCATACTAACTAAGCAATTATGTCTTCTCAAAATAACATGGCCAAAGAAAGTTCATCCCTACAAAATCATATAGTTTGGTCATGCTCCATTTTCGTCACACAAGAATGCTCTCATCATGCACAACCCCGATGACAAGCCAAGCTATTGTTTCATACTTTAGTAATCTAAAAAAAATCAACTTTCACGCAATACATGAGTGTGAGCCATGGATATATCACTATGGGTGGAATAGAGTATAATGATGGGGGTTATGTGGAGAAGACAAAAAAGGAGAAAGTCTCACATTGACGCGGCTAATCAACGGGCTAGGGAGATGCCCATTACTACCTCTTGAGCACTGCATTGGTTTTCCCTTGAAGAGGAAAGGGTGATGCAATAGAGCAGCGTAAGTATTTCCCTCAGTTTTTGCGAAACAAATAAACTCCTCGCAACCAACGCGATAAAGGGATTGTCAATCCCTTCACGGTCACCTACGAGAGTGAGATCTGATAGATATGATAAGATAATATTTTTTGTATTTTTATGATAAAGAGAAATAAAGATGCAAGTAAAATAAATGACAAAGGAAATAACTAAGTATTGGAAAGATTAATATGATGGAAAATAGACACGGGGGCCATAGGTTTCACTAGAGGCTTCTCTCGAGAGCATAAGTATTACGGTGGGTGAACAAATTACTATTGAGCAATTGACAGAATTGAGCATAGTTATGAGAATATCTAGGTATGATCATGTATATAGGCATCACGTCCGAGACAAGTAGACCGACTCCTGCCTGCATCTACTACTATTACTCCACACATCGACCGCTATCCAGCATGCATCTAGAGTATTAAGTTCAAGAGAACAGAGTAACGCTTTAAGCAAGATGACATGGTGTAGAGGGATAAACTCATGCAATATGATATAAACCCCATCTTGTTATCCTCGATGGCAACAATACAATACGTGCCTTGCTTCCCCTACTGTCACTAGGAAAGGACACCGCAAGATTGAACCCAAAGCTAAGCACTTCTCCCATTGCAAGAAAGATCAATCTAGTAGGCCAAACCAAGCTGATAATTCGAAGAGGCTTGCAAAGATAACCAATCATACATAAAAGAATTCAGAGAAGATTCAAATATTTTTCATAGATAAACTTGATCATAAACCCACAATTCATCGATCTCAACAAACACACCGCAAAAGAAGATTACATCGAATAGATCTCCACAAGAGAGGGGGAGAACTTTGTATTAAGATCCAAAAAGAGAGAAGAAGACATCTAGATAATAACTATGGACACGTAGGTCTGAAGTAAACTACTCACACTTCATCGGAGAGGCTATGGTGTTGATGTAGAAGCCCTCCGTGATCGATACCCCCTCTGGCGGAGCTCCGGAAAAGGCCCCAAGATGGGATCTCGTGGATACAGAAAGTTACGATGGTGGAATTAGGGTTTTGGTTCTGTATCTGGTAGTTTGGGGGTACGTAGGTATATATAGGAGGAAGGAGTACGTCGGTGGAGCAATATGGGCCCCACGGGGGTGGAGGGCGTGACTGGGGGGTAGGTGCGTCCCCTACCTCGTGGCTTCCTGGTTGATTACTTGACGTAGGGTCCAAGTCCTCTGGATCATGTTCATTCACAAAATCACGTTCCCGAAGGTTTCATTCCGTTTGGACTCCGTTTGATATTCTTTTTCTGCGAAACTCTCAAATAGGCAAAAAACAGCAATTCTCGGCTGGGCCTCCGATTAATAGGTTAGTCCCAAAAATAATATAAAAGTGTATAATAAAGCCCAATAATGTCCAAAACAGGATATAATATAGCATGGAACAATGAAAAATTATAGATACGTTGGAGACGTATCAAGCATCCCCAAGCTTAATTCCTGCTCGTCCTCGAGTAGGTAAATGATAAAAACAGAATTTTTGATGTGGAATGCTACTTGGCATAATTTCAATGTAATTCTCTTAATTGTGGTATGAATATTCATATCCGAAAGATTCAAGACAAAAGTTCAATATTGACATAGAAATAATAATACTTCAAGCATACTAACTAAGCAATTATGTTTCTTCAAAATAAAATGGCCAAAGAAAGTTATCCCTACAAAATCATATAGTCTGGCTATGCTCCATCTTCACCACACAAAGTATTCAAATCATGCACAACCCCGATGACAAGCCAAGCAATTGTTTCATACTTTTGGTGTTCTCAAACTTTTTCAATCTTCACACAATACATGAGCTTGAGCCATGGACATAGCACTATGTGGAATAGAATGGTGGTTGTGGAGAAGACAAAAAGGGAGAAGATAGTCTCACATCAACTAGGCGTATCAACGGGCTATGGAGATGCCCATCAATAGATATCACTGTGAGTGAGTAGGGATTGCCATGCAATGGATGCACTAGAGCTATAAATGTATGAAAGCTCAACAAAAGAAACTAAGTGGGTGTGCATCCAACTTGCTTGCTCACGAAGACCTAGGGCATTTGAGGAAGCACATCGTTGGAATATACAAGCCAAGTTCTATAATGAAAAATTCCCACTAGTATATGAAAGTGATAACATAGAAGACTCTCTGTCATGAAGATCATGGTGCTACTTTGAAGCACAAGTGTGGAAAAAAGGATAGTAGTATTGCCCCTTTTTATTTATTTACTCCCTTTTTTGGGCCTTCTTTTTTTGGCCTTTCTTTTTTCTTTTTTTATTAGGACAATACTCTATGAATGATGATCATCACACTTCTATTTGTTTACAACTCAATGATTACAACTCGATACTAGAACAAAGTATGACTCTATATGAATGCCTCCGGTGGTATACCGGGATAGCAATGATGCATGAGTGACTTATATGAAAGAATTATGAACGGTGGCTTTGCCACAACTAAAATGTCAACTACATGATCATGCGAAGCAATATGACAATGATGGAGCGTGTCATAGTAAACGGAATGGTGGAAAGTTGCATGGCAATATATCTCGGAATGGCTATGGAAATGCCACGATAGGTGGGTATGGTGGCTGTTTTGAGGAAGGTATATGGTTGGTGTATGATACCGGGGAAAGGTGCGCGGTATTAGAGAGGCTAGCAATGGTGGAAGGGTGAGAGTGCGTATAATCCATGGACTCAACATTAGTCATAAAGAACTCACATACTTATTAAAAAAATCTATTAGTTATCGAAGCAAAGTACTACGCACATGCTCCTAGGGGGATAGATTGGTAGGAAAAGACCATCGCTCGTCCCCGACCGTCACTCATAAGGAGGACAATCAGTAAATACATCATGCTCTGACTTCTTAACATAACGGTTCACCATACGTGCATGCTACGGGAATCACAAACTTCAACACAAGCATTTCTCAAATTCACAACTACTCAACTAGCACGACTCTAATATCACCATCTCCATATCTCAAAACAATTATCAAGTTTCAAACTTATCATAGTATTCAACACACTCATAAGAAAATTTTATTATTAATCTTGAATGCCTAACATAATTAAAGCAAATTACCATGCTGTTTTGTAGGACTCTCAAAATAATCTAAGTGAAGCATGAGAGAACAATGGTTTCTATAAAACAAATCTACCAACGTGCTCTAAAAGATATAAGTGAAGCACTAGAGCAAAAACTATATAACTCAAAAGATATAAGTGAAGCACATAGAGTATTCTAACAATTTCCGAATCATGAGTGTCTCTCTCAAAAAGGTGTGTGAAGCAATGATGATTGTGGAAAACTAACAAATAAAGGCTCAAATAACACAAGACGCTCCAAGCAAAACACATATCATGTGGTAAATAAAAATATAGCTCCAAGTAAAGTTACCGATAGAAGTAGACGAAGGAGGGGATGCCTTCCGGGACATCCCCAAGCTTTGGATTTTAGGTGTCCTTAGATTATCTTGGGGTGCCATGGGCATCCCCAAGCTTAGGATCTTGCCACTCCTTGTTCCATAATCCATCAAATCTTTTACCCAAAACTTGAAAACTTCACAATACAAAACTTAAAGTAGAAAATATCGTGAGCTCTGTTAGAGAAAGAAAAGAAAACACCACTTCAAGGTACTGTAATGAACTCATTATTTATTTATGTTGGTGTTAAACCTACCATATTCCAACTTCTCTATGGTTTATAAACTATTTTACTAGCCATGGATTCATTAAAATAAGCAAACAACACACGGAAAACAGAATCTGTCAAAAACAGAATAGTCTGCAATAATCTGTAGCTAACGCAAGATCTGGAACCCCAAAAATTCTAAAATAAATTGCTGGACGTGAGGTTTTTATCTATTAATCATATTCAAAAATAATTAACTAAATAACACTTTCCAAATAAAAATGGAAGCAGTTCTCGTGAGCGCTAAAGTTTCTGTTTTTACAGCAAGATTAAAAAGACTTTCCCCAAGTCTTCCCAATGGTTCTACTTGGAACAAACACTAATTAAACACAAAAAACACAACCAAAACATAGGATAGATAAATTATTTATTACTAAACAGGAGAAAAAAAAAATCAAGGAATAAAAATAAAATTGGGTTGCCTCCCAACAAGCGCTATCGTTTAACGCCCCTAGCTAGGCATATAAGCGAAGATAGATCTAGGTATATTTAGTTGGTAATTCTTTAATGAGACATCTATCACCTTTAGGAGTTTCTTTCCTTTTATCAATAATCAAACTTCTAGGCACAAAATCAAAAAAATCATTAGTATCAAATGGTTCCTCAATGATAGTAAAAAGATTAGGATGAATACTTATAGATTTGAGATCCGCAGTTTCTTTGCTAGAGGATTCACCCCTATTTTTAGGAACATACATAAGCTTGGCAATTTTAGTTGGAGGACTTGGGGTATTCTTTACGGAAGAAAAAGCGGTTCCCAAGTTGGTAATGATACCCTCAAGTTTATCGATTCTAGTGGAATCATGATTTATTCTTTCATTAACTATGGGTTCCTTCTCCTTAATATTTTTCAAAGTGACTCCTACTTTAGATGCATATTGAGTAATTTGGTTGTGGATCTTTTTATTGAAATTTTCAATTTAGCAACTTTATTTTCAATAATTTCAAGTTTTTGCATTACATTCTCCAAAGTTAACATAGTTCCATTAAGCAAAAGAGGGGGTGAGCCAAACAAATCTATCATAGCATTATAGGAATCAAAAGTGTGGCTACCCAAGAAGTTCCCTCCGGTAATGGTATCAAGGACATATCTCTGCCAAGGAGTAGCACCTACATAAAAATTGCTAAGAAGAATAGAAGTAGATTGCTTCCTAGTAGATCTATTTTGAGCATTGCAAATTCTATACCAAGCGTCTTTTAGGTTTTCTCCTTCCCTTTGATTAAAATTAAGAACTTCATTTTGGGGAGACAACGGAGAAGATAGGGGACTAGCCATAACGACAAGCAAGCAAACCAACATACAAGCAAACAAGAAACGGGCAAAAAGAGGTGAATAGAGAAAGAGAGGGAGGATGGAGAGAGAGAGGGCGAATAAAATGACAAGGGTGAAGTGGGGGGAGAGGAAAACGAGAGGCAAATGGCAAATAATGTAATGCGGGAGACAAGGGTTTGTGATGGGTACTTGGTATGTTGACTTTTGCATAGACTCCCCAACAACGGCGCCAGAAATCCTTCTTGCTACCTCTTGAGCACTGCGTTGGTTTTCCCTTGAAGAGGAAAGGGTGATGCAGCAGAGCAGCATAAGTATTCCCTCAGTTTTTGAGAACCAAGGTATCAATCCAGTAGGAGGCCACGCACGAGTCCCTCACACCTACACAAACAAATAAACTCCTCGCAACCAACGCGATAAAGGGGTTGTCAATCCCTTCACAGTCACCTACGAGAGTGAGATCTGATAGATATGATAAGATAATATTTTTGGTATTTTTATGATAAAGAGAAATAAAGATGCAAGTAAAATAAATGACAAAGGAAATAACTAAGTATTGGAAGATTAATATGATGGAAAATAGACCCGGGGGCCATAGGTTTCACTAGAGGCTTCTCTCGAGAGCATAAGTATTACGGTGGGTGAACAAATTACTGTTGAGCAGTTGACAGAATTGAGCATAGTTATGAGAAATATCTAGGTATGATCATGTATATAGGCATCACGTCCGAGACAAGTAGACCAACTCCTGCCTGCATCTACTACTATTACTCCACACATCGACCACTATCTAGCATGCATCTAGAGTATTAAGTTCAAGAGAACAGAGTAACGCTTTAAGCAAGATGACATGGTGTAGAGGGATAAACTCATGCAATATGATATAAACCCCATCTTGTTATCCTCGATGGCAACAATACAATACGTGCCTTGCTTCCCCTACTGTCACTAGGAAAGGACACCGCAAGATTGAACCCAAAGCTAAGCACTTCTCTCATTGCAAGAAAGATCAATCTAGTAGGCCAAACCAAACTGATAATTCGAAGAGACTTGCAAAGATAACCAATCATACATAAAAGAATTCAGAGAAGATTCAAATATTGTTCATAGATAAACTTGATCATAAACCCACAATTCATCGGTCTCAACAAACACACCGCAAAAGAAGATTACATCGAATAGATCTCCATAAGAGAGGGGGAGAACTTTGTATTGAGATCCAAAAATAGAGAAGAAACCATCTAGCTAATAACTATGGACCCGTAGGTCTGAAGTAAACTACTCACACTTCATCGGAGAGGCTATGGTGTTGATGTAGAAGCCCTCCGTGATCGATACCCCCTTCGGCGGAGCTCCGGAAAAGGCCCTAAGATGGGATCTCGTGGATACAGAAAGTTATGGCGGTGGAATTAGGGTTTTGGCTCTGTATCTGGTAGTTTGAGGGTACGTAGGTATATATAGGAGGAAGGACTACATCGATGGAGCAATGTGGGCCCCACGAGGGTGGAGGGCGCGCCTGGGGGGGGGGTAGGCGCACCCCCTACCTCGTGCCTTCCTGGTTGATTACTTGACGTAGGGTCCAAGTCCTCTGGATCATGTTCGTTCCGAAAATCACGTTCCCAAAGGTTTCATTCCGTTTGGACTCCGTTTGATATTCTTTTTCTGCGAAACTCTGAAATAGGAAAAAAATTCAATTCTGGGCTAGGCCTCCGGTTAATAGGTTAGTCCCAAAAATAATATAAAAGTGTATAATAAAGCCCAATAATGTCCAAGACAGGATATAATATAGCATGGAACAATCAAAAATTATAGATACGTTGGAGACGTATCACCCATCAATTGATGTCAATGCAAGGAGTAGGGATTGCCATGCAACAGATGCACTAGAGCTATAAATGTATGAAAGCTCAACAAAAGAAACTAAGTGGGTGTGCATCAACTTGCTTTCTCACGAAGACCTAGGGCATTTGAGGAAGCCCATTGTTGGAATATACAAGCCAAGTTCTATAATGAAAAATTCCCACTAGTATATGAAAGTGACAAAACAAGAGACTCTCTATCATAAAGATCATGGTGCTACTTGGAAGCACAAGTGTGGAAAAAGGATAGTAGCATTGTCCCTTTTTATTTCTTTTCTCTTTTTTGGGCCTTTCCTTTTTTGGCCTTTCTCCCTTCTTTTTTTATTTTTTTATTTGGGACAATGCTCTATTGATGATGATCATCACACTTCTATTTATGTACAACTCAATGATTACAACTCGATACTAGAACAAGATATGACTCTATATGAATGCCTCCGGCGGTGTACCGGGAAGGGCAATGAATCAAGAGTGACATGTATGATAAATTATGCATGGTGGCTTTGCCACAAATACGATGTCAACTACATGATCATGCAAGGCAATATGACAATGATGAAGCGTGTCATAATAAATGAAATGGTGGAAAGTTGCATGGCAATATATCTCAGAATGGCTATGGAAATGCCATAATAGGTAGGTATGGTGGCTGTTTTGAGGATGATATAAAGAGGTTTATGTGTGATAGAGCGTATCATATCACGGGGTTTGGATGCACCGGCAAAGTTGGCACCAACTCTCAAGGTGAGAAAGGGCAATGCACGGTACCGAAGAGGCTAGCAATGATGGAAAGGTGAGAGTGCGTATAATCCATGGACTCAACATTAGTCATAAAGAACTCACATACTTATTGCCAAAATATACAAGTCATCAAAAACCAAGCATTACGCGCATGCTCCTAGGGGGATAGATTGGTAGGAAAAGACCATCAACCGTCCCCGACCGCCACTCATAAGGATGACAATCAAAGAACACCTCATGTTTCAAATTTGTTACACAACGGTTACCATACGTGCATGCTACGAGACTTGAAAACTTCAACACAAGTACTTCTCAAATTCACAACTACTCAACTAGCACAAATCTAATATTACCATCTTCATATCTCAAAAAAATCATCAAGTATCAAACTTCTCATAGTATTCAATGCACTTTTATGAAAGTTTTTATTATACCAATCTTGGATGCCTATCATATTAGGACTAATTTTATAGCCAAAGCAAACTACCATGCTGTTCTAAAGGATTCTCAAAATAATATAAGTGAAGCATGAGAGATCAATAATTTCTATAAAATACAACCACCACTGTGCTCTAAAAGATATAAGTGAAGCACTAGAGCAAAATTATCCAGCTCAAAAGATATAAGTGAAGCACATAGAGTATTCTAATAAATTCCAATTCTTGTATGTCTCTCCCAAAGGGTGTGTATAGTAACGATGATTGTGGTAAACTAGAAAGCAAAGATTCTAATCATAAAATACGCTCCAAGCAAAACACATACCATGTGGTGAATAAAAATATGGCATCAAGTAAAGTTACCGATGGACGAAGACGAAAGAGGGGATGCCTTCCGGGGCATCCCCAAGCTTAGGCTTTTGGTTGTCCTTGAATTTTACCTTGGGGTGCCTTGGGAATCCCCAATCTTAGGCTCTTTGCACTACTTATTCCATAATCCATCAAATCTTTACCCAAAACTTGAAAACTTCACAACACAAAACTCAACAGAAAATCTCATGAGCTCCGTTAGTATAAGAAAAAAAATCACCACTTAGTTACTGTCAAGACAAGATTCATAATTTTTCTCACATGATGCCTACTGTACCTGCCGAGGTACTGACCCACGGGCACCTATGGGACCGGCGGACCGAGTCCCTTTCGGTTCGGCGGGGGCGAGGGTTGCACGAAGAGCGGATCGAGGCGAAGCACACGAGCAGTTTACCCAGGTTCGGGCCGCACGGATGCGTAAAACCCTACTCCTGCTTTGTGGTTTGTATTGAGTTCTTGCTCGGGAGCACGGAGTGCTACAGTACACTCCAGCAGCTAACGAGACCGAGCGTGAGAGTTCTCTTCCCCCCCTCCTCTACGTTGCGCATGGGCCTCCTTTTATATGCTCAAGGGGTCACCGACAGGTGGCAACGTATACAAGGGTAAAAATGGAAAGGTGCTGCGGTTGGTACAGCTACCTGCTACAGTGTATCATACCTAACCCTGACGGCAGGGGACAAGGGCATTAAATGCCCATCTGCGTCGCCCAAATAGTGCAAAAAGGGACCGCCAGGGACGCCACCGCTCGCCACGATGGCAATCTTGTCAGCGCTGCTTGCCACCGCGTACCGCTGGCTGCACAGCTTCCCGCCACGTATGCCTGGAAGGGTCCCAGAGCGACACATTGGTGGATGTGCTAGAGCGCGGACACAGAGTGGTGGCTTGCCGCGGCAAGCGCCTTGCCGCGGTCGTTGTCTTGTCGTGCCCGGGAGCTTGTCACTCACCGGGCCTTGCCGGGACGCGTGGCGTGTCGCGGCAAGTTCCTTGAGATGCCTTGGTTGGCCTTCCCGGCAAGCTCCTCTTGCCGGGGTCTTGTCTCCTTGGCTTGGATACTTTGTCCTTGAATGGCTCCAAAGGAACCACGGAGGACCTTGGCGGTCACCCGGCAAGCCTTGCCGCGGGATGCTGCGACTGCCCGTGCACAAGTTCGGGATACTAGGGTACCCCTACTCTAGTACACCGACAGGAGCCCCCGGGCCTGGGCCATACACGGTGCCGAGCGCTGTTGGGCCAGGCCCAAAACAGGGAACGGGCACGCGCGGCCTAGGTTACGCCGTATCTTTCTCCGTATCCACCGCGCCCTCCCCGAACGGCACGCGTTGAATGCGGCGTCGTGGGATAGATCATGGGTGGTTTCTTTATTCGGAAATGTGGAACGTCCGCCCCTCCCTCTTTATAAGCAGGGGAAACAGGGGCAGTTCACCCATTCGCCGGTTGCTACTCCAATCTCGAAAGCCTCCGCCGCTCCCTCGTCTTCCCAAAGCCGAAAGAGAGCAGCGCCCCGCCCCTCACCGCCACCAGCACCACCAACACCGTCGACCTCCTCCACCACTTCCGCCATGGCTCCGAGAGCTGACAAGGGGAAGGTTGTGAAGTCGACCGAGGCGCAGCGGCTTGCGGCGCTGCGAAAGGAGCGGGCAGTCTTCCCCCCCAAGCTCGCCGCGAGGAGCTGAGGGAGAATTACTACCTCTTCTGGTCGACGGAGACGCGAGCGCATCCGCGCACGAAGGTACTTCCAGCTGCCGCTTGGAAAATGGCTCCAAACGGATATCCTTTCTTCGCCTTGTTCTTCTACTGCGGGCTCTGCCCGCCTTTCTCTGAGTTCTTCTGCGATATCATGAACACCTACGGGTTCCACCTCCTTGACTTCACCCCCAATGCCGTTCTGACCATGGCAGTTTTCGCACACCTCTGCGAAAACTTTGTCGGAGTCCATCCCAATGTAGCCCTTTTCTGCCACTTCTTTATGCCCCGAGTAGAGAGAGGAGAGCCTTTATCCGGCGGAATCGCCTGGATCTCGAGGGCTGGCAAGAAGGACACTTATCTGGAGGGAGAGTTCCGCGGCAAGTGGGAGGAATGGAGAGCAGACTGGTGCTGGATTGTCGAGGAGAACCTGCAGCCGTTTACCGCTCGGCGCCAAGCCCCAGTAGCACGTGGCAGCGATTGGAGTGACGTGGCCCTGGAGGATGATAGGCTGAAGATTGCCGTCACCCGGATCCTACGCCTCAGGCTTGCCGGGCTCACTGTAGGCGCTGTTGGCGCAGATTTCCTTCGCCGCCGCATTGCCCCCCTGCAGGAATGGGGGAGGCCCACTTGGGAATTCAAGAATGCGGCGGATATCATGAGGCTGCGTCCGGGCCTCAACTTCAACTTCACTGTTCTGGAGCTCAACGCGATGCTCCAGGAGCTGTTCAAGTACGACCCCCAACATCCCGAAGTGTTCAGGTTGCCGGGGGGTGTTGTTCCGCTGTGCAACAACTCTGCGCTCGACCGCATCCGTGCAATGATGCCGCTGTGCGATTCGCATGGAATTGTCCCAACTTGGCAAGAGCCTGCAGACGACGTTGTGCAGCAGTTCTTTGACGGCTTGGTAGAAGTGCCGGTCTGCTCTGATGAAAAGGATAGGCTCACCCGCGACACCACCGATGAGGAGATGACACGCATCGCCACCAGGCTGGAAGAGGCGGCGGCAGCCGCAGCCGCGGGCGAATTTGGATTCACCGTGGAGGAGGCAGATGCAGCAGAGGCGGCAAGCCGTGCCGAGCGAGGGGAGCCCACCATCGAGAAAGTGCTTGCCGGGCATAACACCGAGTCGAGCGAGCCCGCTAAGGATACGAGCGGCTCGCTGGAGATCAACTCCTCTTCCTCCTCATCTTCAGGCAGATCGCCACAAGCAGAGCCTCCATCCCCACCAAGAAGGCGTCTCCGCAAGGCCGGGGACGTAGCGGGGCGGCAGGCGAGTGAACAGTCGCCACGCCGCGTGACGCGCTCCACCGCGGCAAGCACTGTTGCTGCGGGAGCACCTCGTGCTGCAGCGGCAACTGGAGCGGGGTCGTCTCAGGCCACCGCCACTGTTCCCGCCAAGCGGCCAAGGGAAACTACTCCTCCGCCTCCTCGTGCTGGACGTGGGCTGGACTTCGACTTCTCCGCGTTCAGCTCCGACGAGGAAGAAGAAGAAGAGTAAGCTTCTCTTGTTGTACTTGTAGTTCTTCAATTCTTGCTGTTTTGTCTTGTATCTCATTTGCTTTACTCTGAGCTTGTTCCTTTTCAGGACTCTGGCCCAGAGAGCAGCGAAGAGAGCCAAGGTCCCGGTGATTGTCATCGAGGACGAACCCACCGCGACAGCAGGAGGTGCACCCGAGACCACCTTGTCGGACCCGGCGACTGTTCTCCAGAGCAGCCCCCAGCGTAAGTATATGGTTTACTTGCCACTGTTAGGCGCGCATGGATACTCTTTCTTTGCTGACATCTGACTGTTGGTTTATGTAGGCGCAGAGCAGCCCCACCAGGAGCGCTTGGAGACCGCCCCCGAAGTGCCAAGGGAGAGTCCTCCGGCAAGTGAGAGTTCTCCGGCAAGGGACATCACCAGCGTTCCCCCGACGACGGAGACTACGACTGCTGAACCCAGTAGAGGTAATCTTCTCTTCAAAGCTTCCCTTGGGTTCTTCTTCTTGGGTATTTGCTTGACCTTTCTCCCATTTTCCGGCAATCAGACCCATCTGCTGCGGAGCCGATGGAGATCGAGGTTGCCGCCGGCGACGAGGCCGCCAAAGCTGCCGCCGCAGCAGCTGGCGGGGGGTCTGGCGATCGCACTGACGGCCTTGAGGCCGCAGGAGCGCCAGGCGCTGCGTCGACCGCCAACCCGTCCGCCGCTACCGCAGCGCCAGGCTCCGAAGAGCCTCAGCCAAGCGTCTACTTGAAGGCCGGCGATGGCGTCTTCATCAACCTCCCCTGGGTGTCAAGCTCCAGGGCGCCGGTCGAGGGAGAGAGCTTCGACGGAGAGGTGCTCGCCTCCACTGGGCTGACGCTAGTTGATGCGCCGAGCAGCAGCGGCGGCGAGCCTAAGGAGGAGCAGCTGCTGCGGAAGCTGTTGTCGCTCTACCGCGCGCGGCAAGCCAAGCTGGAATCCCACGAGGCGCTTGTCGCGAAGGCGGGAGCGGACATCGAGAAGCGCGCCGAGGAGCTCCGGGGTCTCAACCAGGAAGCTCTCCGGTCCCTGGCAGAGGAGCGGGAGCAGCTCACCGAAGAGTAGAAGGTCTTCTTGCTCGAGAAGGCCGGAGTTGAAGAGCAACAGCGGCTTGCCGCTAAGAAGCTGTCTGCGCAGGAGGGCGAGCTGGCGCAGCGGAAAGTCAACCTCGACAGCCACGAGGAGGAGCTTGCCGCGCGTGAGCAAGAAATCGGCGGAGCCCTTAAGCAAGCAGAGGATGATGCTGCAGTTGCCGAGGCCGCCAAGAAGGAGCTGGAGACGAAGGTGGCGTGGCTGGAGGCCGATCTCAAGACGAGTGGTGAAGAGCTTGCCGCGCTCAAGCTTGAGCGGGAGAAGGACGCCCGCAGCAACTCAGAGCTGCAGGCTCGCCTCGCCGAGAAGGGCAAAGAGCTTAGCGCCGCCAAGGACTCCAACGCAGATCTTGAGTTGAAGCTGACCACTTTGACCAAGACGCTGGAGAAAGTGGAACACTTGACGGAGGGTCTCGTGAGTGCTACCGGAGATATCGACAGGGAGCTGGCGCAGCTGGGGGTGGAGGATCTCGGGTATCCCTCCGATGAGAACCTCCAACCCAGCGCCAAGCTCACCTTGTTCTTCAAAAGCGTGGCAACGGCCCTCCAGCGGCTCCGAGAGAAGATCCCAAAGCAGCTGGCCGACGAGTCGCGCAAGATCTGCGCGGGAGCTCTTCAAAAGGTGTTGGTGAAGGTGGCCTTCCACAACCCAGGCCTCAACCTCACCAACGTCCTCAAGACCCTGCCGCCGGATGCTGATCTAGAGGCGCTCAAGACCCTTGTCGCACCCATTGTGGATAAGGTGAGCGGGATCAAGAGGATTGAGGGCGATCGCGTAGACTAGGCCGCCCATTTCTTCTTTTCTTGTCGCTGCTGGTCATGTTACGAAAACAATCTGTTAGAGCCGCGACAAGCTACTTTGTAATATAACTCTTTTCTGGGTAATGATTGCAATGTTATTCCCTTTACTTGATTACTCCTTTGTATGTTTTTGCCCTACGCTTTTAGGGAACTTGCCGGTGCAGGCACCTTAGCCGCGAGCGCTGAGTGCGGGACGTCAGCAGCCTGCTGGCGGTGCCGCTACCGACAAGAAACCTTGTCGCAACTAGTCGCAGCTCACTTAAGTTGTTGAGCGGACTCGAAACAAAGTAAGGGCGCAACTAGCTATGAGTTGGTTCCTCCGCGCACAGGTTTTCCATACAAAGTGCGGTGTTCAAGGGAGATAACTTAAAAAATTTAAAAATCTGATTGCTCAAACTTTGGCAACTTAGCTTTTCTGTTGTTTGCTTCCCGGCAAGGCAAAACTTTCTTGAACGACGCCTGGTCCATACCATTATCTCCTCCTTCCCCCCGGCAAACTTGTGGGCGAGGGACCTTCCTTTCCTTGAGAAAAAAGAAAGAGGAGAAAATAAAGATATGGAGCCTTACGGCTCGTTATTGCTTACCGGGGAGTAGGTGCTGCACAAAGTGTTAGATCATATATGCAAAAAATAGAAAACATGAAATTGACAAGATGTGCGGAGCACATGAGTTTTACTTATGCACGGGGTCTGCGCCCGGCTTTGTACAAAGGATTACATGCAACAGCGGCAAGACTTGTACAAAAGGTGGTTGCCAGAACAGGTTCCAGCAGCCGCGCCTTACGGGTAAAACTTACGAAGATGCTCAATGTTCCAGGAGTTGCTCACCGGAATGGCATCTTCGGTCTCAAGGCGGACAGCGCCGGGCCTAGTGACTCGTTTCACCCGGTAAGGGCCTTCCCACTTAGGCGTCAACTTGTTGGAATTCTTGGCGGATTGAACACGCCGAAGAACAAGGTCGCGTTCCTCGAGACTTCTGGCATTAACTTTGCGGCTATGGTAGCGGTGCAAAGCTTGCTGGTAGCAAGCAGCTCGTATAGCAGCCTGAAGATGGTCTTCCTCAAGGAGCAGCGCGTCATCTTGTCGCAGCTGCTCTTGCTCAAGCTCATCATAAGCGAGCACTCGAGGTGACCCGTATACGAGTTCCGTGGGGAGAACTGCCTCTGCTCCATAGACTAGAGCGAAAGGTGTCTGGCCAGTGGCTCGATTTGGCGTCGTCCTGATCGACCAAAGAACCACCGGCAGCTCCTCGATCCAGCTTCTTCCGCACTTGTGCAGCCTGTCGAAAGTCCTGGTCTTGAGCCCAGCAGCACTTCAGCATTTGCCCTCTCCGCTTGACCGTTGCTTCTCGGGTGAGCAACAGAAGCGAAGCAGATCTTGGCGCCAAGATCTTGGACATACTGCATGAAGGTGCGGCTCGTAAATTGCGTACCGTTGTCAGTGATTATCCTGTTAGGGATCCCGAAGTGGTAAACAATCGACCTGAAGAACTTGACTGCTGACTGTGCTGTCACCTTCCTCACTGCTTCCACTTCTGGCCACTTTGTGAACTTGTCGATTGCAACATACAAGTACTCAAAGCCCCCGATTGCTCGGGGAAAGGGGCCGAGGATGTCGAGCCCCCAGACCGAAAATGGCCAGGATAAAGGGATTGTCTGGAGAGCTTGAGCTGGTTGGTGTATCTGCTTGGAATGGAACTGGCACGCTTCACACTTGGTTACTTGTGCAGTTGCATCCTGGAGGGCTGTCGGCCAAAAGAAACCTTGCCGGAATGCTTTGCCGGCAAGTGCTCTTGCGCCAATGTGGTGACCACATATGCCTCCATGTATCTCTGCCAACAGCTTTTGTCCTTCTTCCCGGTGAATACACTTCAATTTCACACCGTTGAGTCTTCTTCTGTACAGTGTCTTGTCGACAAACTGGTACATACTTGACTGCCGGGCTACTCTTTCCGCTTCTTCTTGCTCTTCGGGAAGTTCTCCTGTCTGAAGGAAATGGACAATCTGCTATGCCCATGTTGGAGCTTGTGGCTCGACAACAAGGACTAAAGGCAAATCTGCTGCTGCGGGAACATCCGCTTCTACGGCGGGAACCTGCGGCTCTGCCGGAGCTTGACGTTCCCCGGCAAGCTTGCCGGAGCAAAACTTGTCGGGAGTTTGTGCTTCAACGGAACAAACCCTAGGGCTTGCCAGAGCAGACTGCTCCTCAGCACTCTTGGCGTTGATCCCAGCTGCTGCGGGAACATCCGCTTCTACGGCGAGAACCTGCGGCTCTGCCGGAGCTTGACGTTCCCCGGCAAGCTTGCCGGAGCAAAACTTGTCGGGAGCTTGTGCTTCAACGGAACAAACCCTAGGGCTTGCCAGAGCAGACTGCTCCTCAGCACTCTTGGCGTTGATCCCAGCTGCTGCGGGAACATCCGCTTCTACGGCGAGAACCTGCGGCTCTGCCGGAGCTTGACGTTCCCCGACAAGCTTGCCGGAGCAAAACTTATCGGGAGCCTCTGCTTCAACGGAACAAACCCTAGGGCTTGCCGGAGCAGACTGCTCCTCAGCATTCTTGGTGTTGATCTTGGGGACCTTCTTGGCGGCGGCTTCGGGAAGCTCTGCCGGAAAATAGTCACCAGAAATCAACTTCCTCTTCTTGCTCTGTCCAGTTGATGGTGTTACAGACGGTTGAGTCAGCTTGAGCACAAAGATTCCTGGTTCCACAGGTAACTTAAGTGCCGCGCACTTTGATAGGCCATCGGCAATGTCGTTCTGAGCTCTTGGAACATGCTCCATCTGTAGGCCGTCAAAGTGCTCTTCTAGCTTTCTCACTTCGTCGACGTAGGCTTCCATCAACGGAATCTGATAGCTCTTGTTCACTTGGCGGAGGACAAGCTGCGAGTCACCCCTGACAATGAGCTTCTTGATCCCAAGGTCTGCCGCGATCCTGAGACCAGCAAGCAAGCCTTCATACTCTGCAGTATTGTTTGTTGCTTGCTCCTTGGGAAAGTGCATCTGGACTACGTACTTGAGGTGCTCTCCGGTGGGTGCGACAAGCAGCACGCCAGCGCCGGCGCCTTGCAGCGAAAAGGCACCATCAAAGTACATCAGCCACTCTTTGCTTGCTTCCTCGACGGGGATGCTCGTTTCTGGAATTTCTTCATCTGGTGTTGGTGTCCATTCTGCTATGAATTCTGCCAATGCTCTGCTTTGGATAGTTGAAGTACTCTCAAACTTGAGGCCAAAGCTTGACAGTTCCAGTGCCCACTCAACAATCCTGTCTGTCGCTTCTGGATTCTGTAGTATCCTCTTCAGCGGAAAACGAGTGACAACTGTGATCTCATGTGCTTGGAAGTAATGGCGCAGCTTTCTCGAGGCCATGAGAAGGCCGAAAAGCAATTTCTGCATGCCAGAGTACCTTGACCTAGCCCCCTGTAGAAGGGAACAGACAAAGTAAACTGGGCGCTGTACCATTCTCTTCTGTATCTCCTCGCGCGTCTGCGCAGATCCATCCTTGTCGGGACCAGAGCTTGTCGGGGAAGCCCCCTGCTTGTCACTGGATGCGTTTGCCATGGTTGCTGTCTCGTCATATGCCTCCCTCTCCGCTACTAACGCAGCACTAACCACTTGATTGGTTGCCGCTATATACAGCAGCAACTTCTCTTGTGGCTTAGGTGCGACAAGTGTTGGAGGGGAGGACAGGTATCTCTTTAAGTCTTGCAGCGCAGCCTCCGCTTCCGGAGTCCATTTCATTGGACCTACCTTTTTCAATATTTTGAAAAACGGCAGGGCGCGCTCAGCAGACCTAGAGATAAACCTGCTGAGAGCAGCCACGCAACCGGCAAGTCTTTGTACATCCTTGACGCGCTTTGGTGCTTCAATCTGCTCAATGGCCTTGATCTTGTCGGGATTGGCTTCGATTCCCCGCTGAGACACGAAGAACCCGAGAAGCTTGCCGGAGGGGACTCCAAACACACACTTCTCGGGGTTGAGCTTGAGGCTGATCTTGCGCAGATTTGCAAAGGTCTCGTCTAAATCTTGAATCAGAGTCGCCTTGTCCTTGCTCTTGACCACTATGTCATCCATGTAGGCTTCCACATTTCTGTGCATTTGTGGCTCCAGAGCGACATGGACTACCCTTGCAAATGTTGAACCAGCATTCTTCAAACCGAAAGGCATCCGTATGAAACAGTACGTGCCACATGGAGTAATGAATGCGGTCTTCTCCTCATCCTCTTCTGCCATGAAGATCTGATGGTATCCTGAGTATGTGTCAAGAAATGAAAGCAAGTCACATCCGGCCGTGGAGTCAACAATCTGGTCAATGCGCGGCAAAGGAAATGGGTCTTTGGGACAAGCTTTGTTAACATCGGTAAAGTCGATACAAAGTCTCCATTTCCCGTTCGCTTTGCGCACGACTACAGGATTGGCCAACCACGTAGGATGGAGCACTCCTCTGACAAGGCCTGCTGCTTCCAACTTCTTGATCTCTTCTGCGATGAATTCTTGGCGCTCCACTGCTTGCTTCTTGACCTTCTGCTTGACGGGCCGCGCATGAGGACAAATGGCAAGATGGTGCTCAATTACTTTCCTGGGAACACCGGGGATGTCAGACGGTTGCCACGCAAACACGTCGACGTTCGCCCGCAGGAAAGCAATGAGCGCGCTTTCCTATTTAGGGTCGAGAGTGGCACTGATGGTGAAGCTACCACCAGTGCCGTCCTCCTTGGCGGACACCTTCTTGGTCTCTGGCGGAGCTGCCATTGCCTTCTTACACTTGCCGGTGGAGCTCGATGGTGCGTCCTCGACGGCAGCGCAGCACTCCGAAGAGGTGCGCTTGCCGGAGTGGGCATCAGAACTCTTGCCGGACTTGGTCTTCTTCTTCCCCCTGGGAGCTTCAACGGCAGGTGACTTGCGATATGCTGCGGCTGCCGCTTCCCAGTAGATCTTGTCGGCGCAGATAAGAGCATCCTTCTTGTCGCCAGGGACAGAGATGACGCTTATCGGGCCTGGCATCTTCAGCATGTTGTATGCATAGTGAGAGGCTGCCATGAACTTGGCGATTGCTGGACGGCCGAGTATCCCATTGTAAGGCAATGGAAAATCGGCAACGTCAAAAGTGACCCTCTCAGTCCTGAAGTTCAACTTGCTGCCAAATGTTACTAGCAACGTGACCTTCCCCTTCGGCTTGCTCCTTCCCGGGTTGATTCCTTGGAATGTGCCGGTCTCTTCAAGCTCGCTGTCAGGGATCTGGAGTTTCTGGAGTACAACGGAGGAGATCAGGTTCAAGCCGGCCCCGCCGTCAACTAGCATCTTAGTGACCTTGAGGTTGCGGATAGTTGGTGAAACCAACATCGGGAAGCACCCGACCGCAGTTGTGCGATCAGGGTGGTCCTCAATATCAAAGATGATAGGCGTGCTGGACCATTTCAGAGGCTTGCGTGACTCGACAGGTGGTTCCGCCGCATTGACTTCCCGCACCCACTGCTTGAGTTGGCGGTGTGAAGTATGCAGAGAAGCACCGCCGTCAACGCACAAGACCTCTGTGGCTTTCTGAAACTCCTGCTCACTGGTCTCGACATCATCCATGTCTTCGTCATCATCGTCATCTTCATCCTTATCGCGGCCGCGGGGAGGTCTATCTCCTTGCCGCTGCTTGGCCTTGCCGCGGCGTCCTCCCCGGCCGGCGCGCTTCTTGCTGGATTCTCCAACGCCTCCTTGGTCCCTCTCCTTGTCGCGTCGCTCGTACTCAGCCTTTTGCTGCTGGACAAGCTGCTCGACCTTCTTGCAGCTCTGGAGGTCATGGCCCTTGGTGCGGTGGATCTTGCAGTACTGCTTGTCGGTGCCGTCCTGCTTGTCGGCGACCGCCACAGCCTGGCGGTTGGTGCATGCGGCAATATCCTTGCCGGAGCTACCAACCTTGGCTTTCTTGGCGCCACCTTCATTGCCGGACTGCTCCACGACTAGCACATCTTTGCCTTTCTTCTTCCTGTTGTTCCGCCGCCGGTTTTTCTTCGCCGGGGCAGCATCCTCGCTGTCAGATCCTTCTGCTCCTGTATTCTCTCCGGGGAGTTTCCTCCCTTCCTCAGCATGTGCACACTTGTCGGCCAGGGCATACAGCTCACTGACGTCTCTGATCTTGCACATCGCCATCTCCTCCCGCATCCTGCGGTTACGCATGTTCTGATGGAACGCGCTGATGACCGCGGCAGGGTGGACATCTGGGATGTTGTGCTGTACACGGCTGAATCTCTTAATGTACTTGTGCAGGGGCTCTCCTTCCTTCTGGGCGAGCAAATGAAGGTCACTCTCTTGGCCATGAGGTTTGTGGCCGCCTGTAAAGGCGCCGACAAACTGATGGCATAGGTCTGCCCAGGAAGATATGGAGTTATCCGGCAAGTGCATGAGCCAGGACCTGACGTTGGGCTTGAGCACCAGCGGGAAGTAGTTGGCAAGGATCTTGTCGTCTCGCCCCCCGGCATCCTGCACCGCGATGGTGTAGATGCTGAGGAACTCCGACGGATGCGACTTGCCATCGTACTTCTCTGGTACATCTGGCTTGAAATTCTTCGTGCTGGGCCACTGGACTTGCCGCAGCTCACGAGTAAACGCAGGGCAACCTACCGCGTACGGCAAGCCGCCTGGTTCCCCTGGCGCATGCATGTCGACAGAGGGCCCAGTGCGCTGGTCCGATTGACGCCGCGCTTCTCTTCGGCGCTCGATGCGAGTACGAGCGTCTTCTTGCTGTCGTTTGTGAAGAACTTGGCGCTGATCGCGACGAGCTCGTGGATCTGATGACGCGGTGGAGTCGCTGTCGAGGTGGATCCGGCGAGTCGGCAATCTTAGCCTTCGGGGCGGAGAGTGCACAGTGGTTGCACCCCCACCGGTCTTGTCGCCACCGGCTTGTGCCTGGCTGACTTGCCGCGGCTGCGACGTGCTCGGCTGCCGTTGAGTGTCGCCGTTGGCGAAGCCGATGAGACTTTGAATGGTGGCCCTCCAGTCGTCGATCTTGTCTGCCGTTGGAGGGTAGTCCAGTAGCAGTTGAGCTCGCGCCAAAGCTTCTGCTGCAGTGGCGGGTGGCGGTGGCGAACGGTGCGAGGAGTGGGATATGCTCGGACTTCTAACTATGTTAGAAGGAGCAGTATCCCGTCCAGGCGACCGTGCCTCGCTCATGCCAGCATGTTGGCGTGCATGCTGGTCCTGAGCACTCCGTGATCCATCAGCTCGATCTTGGTCTAGCAAACGCATGGTACCGTGAATACCATGACGCTGCCGGTCCCGCGCCTCCTGAGATGGGCGCGGTGCATGTCCGGACGCCAAGGTCTTGGAGTGCGCCCGGTCGTTGTGGGAGCCGGCTACACCGCCGATGGGCAGCGCGGCCTTGTCCTTGGACCTGGCAGCACCGTGAGCTCCCTCGTCGACGCCCGTTCTTCCGCTGGCGTCTGCCCCATCAGCCGTTTGCTCCGGCGGTGGTGGGTTCGGCGCGGACGGAGCAGCCGCCTCCGAAGCCTTCTTCTTCGACGGCATGTCGATGAAGATGATGAAGATCTAGCTCGTGTGAACGCCGGATCTGGTTCACACAACCTCGACGCCCCCTACCTGGCGCGCCAAAGATGCCGGGGTACTGACCCACGGGCACCTATGGGATCGGCGGACCGAGTCCCTTTCGGTTCGGCGGGGGCGAGGGTTGCACGAAGAGTGGATCGAGGCGAAGCACACGAGCAGTTTACCCAGGTTCGGGCCGCACGGATGCGTAAAACCCTACTCCTGCTTTGTGGTTTGTATTGAGTTCTTGCTCGGGAGCATGGAGTGCTACAGTACACTCCAGCAGCTAACGAGACCGAGCCTGAGAGTTCTCTTCCCCCCCTCCTCTACGTTGCGCATGGGCCTCCTTTTATATGCTCAAGGGGTCACCGACGGGTGGCAACGTGTACAAGGGTAAAAATGGAAAGGTGCTGCGGTTGGTACAGCTACCTGCTACAGTGTATCATACCTAACCCTGACGGCAGGGGACAAGGGCATTAAATGCCCGTCTGCGTTGCCCAAATAGTGCAAAAAGGGACCGCCAGGGACGCCACCGCTCGCCACGATGGCAATCTTGTCAGCGCTGCTTGCCACCGTGTACCGCTGGCTGCACAGCTTCCCGCCACGTACGCCTAGAAGGGTCCTAGAGCGACACGTTGGTGGATGTGCTGGAGCGCGGACACAGAGTGGTGGCTTGCCGTGGCAAGCGCCTTGCCGCGGTCGTTGTCTTGTCGCGCTCGGGAGCTTGTCGCTCACCGGGCCTTGCCGGGACGCATGGCGCGTCGCGGCAAGTTCCTTGAGATGCCTTGGTTGGCCTTCCCGGCAAGCTCCTCTTTCCGGGGTCTTGTCTCCTTGGCTTGGATACTTTGTCCTTGAATGGCTCCAAAGGAACCACGGAGGACCTTGGCGGTCACCCGGCAAGCCTTGTCGCGGGATGCTGTGACTGCCCGTGCACAAGTTCGGGATACTAGGGTACCCCTACTCTAGTACACCGACAGTACCATATCATTTCTACAATTTATATTAAGCAATATAAGCTATAGAAACTAGAAAACAAGCAAACTATGCATCGAAAACCAAATCTGCCAAAAACAGAACAGTCTGTAGTAATCTGTAACTCTCGAATACTTATGTAACTCCAAAAATCCTGAGAAATTAGGAAGTCCTAGGAAATTTGTATATTGATCTACTATATTTGGAATTGGTATTTTATCGCTCTCTAGTAATAAATGAAAATTATTATCGTGAGCGAATACTTTCTATTTTTATCAGCAAGATCAAACAATAATCACCCAAGAAGATCCTAAAGGCTTTACTTGGCACAAACACTAACTAAAACATAAAAAAACACTATCATAATAGAGGATAGATGATTTATTTATTACTAAATAGGAAAAAAAGCAAATAACAAGAATAAAATTGGGTTGGCTCCCAACAAGCGCTAACGTTTAACGCCCCTAGCTAGGCATGATGATTTCAATGATGCTCACATAAAAGATAAGAATTGAAACATAAAGAGAGCATCATGAAGAATATGACTAGCACATTTAAGTCTAATCCACTTCCTATGCATATGGATTTTGTGAGCAAACAACTTGTGGGAACAAGAATCAACTTGCATAGGAAGGTAAAACAAACAAATCTTCAAGATTTTCAACACATAGAGAGGAAACTTGATATTATTGCAATTACTACAAGCAAATGTTCCTCCCTCATAATAATTACATGTAGGATCATAAGCAAATTCAACAATATAGCTATCACAAAACATATTCTTAACACGATCCACATGTATGCAAAGTTGACACTCTTCCAAAATAGTGGGAATAACATTAACTAAAGTCATGACCTCTCCAAACCCACTTTCATAATTATCAAAATAAGATTCAATACCCTCCAAAATAGTGGGATCATTACTTCCTAAAGTTGACACTCTTCCAAACCCACTTTCATCAATATAGTCATCATAAATAGGAGGCATGCTATCATCAAAATAAATTTGCTCATCAAAACTTGGGGGACAAAAATATCATCTTCATCAAACATAGCATCCCCAAGCTTGTGGCTTTGCATATCATTAGCATCATGGGTATTCAGATAATTCATACTAACAACATTGCAATCATGCTCATCATCCGAAGATTTAGTGCCAAACATTTTAATACATTATTCTTCTAACACTTTGGCACAATCATTGGAATCCTTATTTTCACGAAAGACATTAAAAATATGAAGCATATGAGGCAACCTTATTTCCATTGTTTTGTAGTTTTCTTTTATAGACTAAACTAGCGATAAAACAAGAAACAAAAAATATTCGATTGCAAGATCTAAAGATATACCTTCAAGCGCTAACCTCCCCGGCAATGGCGCCAGAAAAGAGCTTGATGTCTAATACACAACCTTCTTCTTGTAGACATTGTTGGGCCTCCAAGTGCAGAGGTTTGTAGGAAAGTAGCAAATTTCCCTCAAGTGGATGACCTAAGGTTTATCAATCCGTGGGAGGTGTAGGATGAAGATGGTCTCTCTCAAGCAAAGAGTCTCTTGTGTCCTCAACACACCCAATACAATGGTAAATTGTATAGGTGCACTAGTTCGGCGAAGAGATGGTGATACAAGTGCAATATGGATGGTAGATATAGGTTTTTGTAATCTGAAAATATAAAAACAGCAAGGTAGCAGGTGGTAAAAGTGAGCGTGAACGATATTGCAATGCTAGGAAACAAGGCCTAGGGTTCATACTTTCACTAGTGCAAGTTCTCTCAACAATAATAACATAATTGGATCATATAACTATCCATCAACATGCAACAAAGAGTCACTCCAAAGTCACTAATAGCGGAGAACAACGAAGATATTATTGTAGGGTATGAAACCACCTCAAAGTTATCCTTTCTGATCGATCTATTTAAGAGTCCGTAGTAAAATAGCACGAACCTATTCTTTCCGTTCAATCTATCCTAGAGTTCGTACTAGAATAACACCTTAAGACACAAATCGACCAAAACCCTAATGTCACCTAGATACTCCAATGTCACCTCAAGTATCCGTGGGTATGATTATACGATATGCATCTAAAAGTGCAACTATCCCTAGGTGGTTTTGGTAATTCCTAACAACATATAGCTCATTGAGCTAATGCTATTTCAAGATTAATATTTCAGGAAAGCTCAATGATTGGCATGGCATGGATGAGAAAAGTGGACCCCTCAAAATGCTAAGGACAAAAGGACTGGCTCAAGCTCAAAGCTCAAGACTCTACATTTTCTATTTTAGTGATCCAAGATCACATTGAGTCTATAGGAAAAGCCAATACTATCAAGGAGGGATGAGGTGTTGCTTAATGAGGCTCTTGCTCAAGATGCTTAGTGATATGCTCCAAAGCCCTCAACTACTTTCTCACATCCACATATGACCTAAACCAAAAGTCAAACTCGGCCCCACCTATTCTTTCTATCCGGCGCCACCGAGTTCAGATGTCATAGCCACTGCCACAAACCCTAGGCAAATCGGTCTCACCGATAGGGATCTTGGTCTCACCTAGATGGGATTGTAATCTCTCTGTTTCCCTTCGTAACGTTTCGGTCCCATCGAGATGAGCGATCGGTCCCACCAAGATTGCAATGTAAACTCTCTGTTTCCCTTTCGTAACATTTCAGTCTCACCGAAATGAGAGAATCAGTCCCACCGAGTTTACCTGACCAACTCTCTAGTTAGCTTATTACCAAAATCGGTCTCGCCGAGTTTGTGTAATCGGTCTCACCGAGATTACGTTATGCCCTAACCCTAACCATATCGGTCCTACCGAGTTGCATGTCGGTCCCACCGAAAATCCTAACGGTCACTAGATTTGCTGAATCGGTCCGACCGAGTTTATCAATTCGGTCCCACCAAGATTGGCAAGTTGTGTGTAATGGTTAGATTTTGTGTGGAGGCTATATATACCCCTCCACCTCCTCTTCATTCATGGAGAGAGCCATCAGAATGAACCTACACTTCCAACTTACCTTTTCTGAGAGAGAACCACCTACACTTGTGTTGAGGCCAAGATATTCCATTCTTACCATATGAATCTTGATCTCTAGCCTTCCCCAAGTTGCTTTCCACTCAAATCTTCTTTCCACCAAATCCATATCCTTTGAGAAAGAGTTGAGTGTTGGGGAGACTATCATTTGAAGCACAAGAGCAAGGAGTTCATCATCAACACACCATTTGTTACTTCTTGGAGAGTGGTGTCTCCTAGATTGGCTAGGTGTCACTTGGGAGCCTCCGACAAGATTGTGGAGTTGAACCAAGGAGTTTGTAAGGGCAAGGAGATCGCCTACTTCGTGAAGATCTACCCTAGTGAGGCAAGTCCTTCGTGGGTGACGGCCATGGTGGGATAGACAAGGTTGCTTATTCATGGACCCTTCGTGGGTGGAGCCCTCCGTGGACTCGCGCAACCGTTACCCTTCGTGGGTTGAAGTCTCCATCAACGTGGATGTACGATATCACCACATATCGGAACCACGACGAAAACATCCGTGTCTCCTATTGCGTTTGAATCCTCCAAACCCTTCCATTTACATTCTTGCAAATTGCATGCTTTACTTTCCGCTGCTCATATACTCTTTGCATGCTTGCTTGAATTGTGTTAAGATTGCTTGACTTGTCCAAAGTTGCTAAAATCTACCAAGAACTAAAATTGGGAAAAGGATAAGTTTTATTTGGTCAAGTAGTCTAATCATCCCCCTCTAGACATACTTTCGATCCTACAAGTGGTATCAGAGCTTTGGTATCCATTTGCTTTTATTTCCATAGCTTTTGGTAGTCATAGCCTTGGTTTCACAACCTAGGAGAGTATGGTGTCTAGCGAGGGAAATTATCACCCTATAGGTCCTTACTTTAATGGTACTAATTTTGCTAGTTGGAAGCATAAGATGAAAATGCATATTCTTGGACATAACCCCGCCGTATGGGCTATTGTGTGTATTGGCTTGCAAGGTGAATTCTTTGATGGGAGAGAACCGAACCGTGAAGCTACCGCGGAAGAGTTGAAGATGCTACAATACAATGCTCAAGCTTGTGATATCCTCTTCAACGGATTGTGCCCCGAAGAATTCAACAAAATCAGCCGTCTTGAGAATGCAAAGGAAATTTGGGATACTTTGATTGACATGCATGAAGGTACCGACTCCGTCAAGGAATCCAAGTTGGATGTGCTTCAAAGTCAGCTTGACAAGTTCAAAATGAAGGATGGTTAAGGTGTCGCTGAAATGTACTCTAGGCTTGCTCTTATCACAAATGAGATCGCCGGCTTAGGAAGTGAATAGATGACTGACAAATTCATCATCAAGAATATCCTAAGATCTTTGGACGGAAAATATGATACCGTATGCACATTGATCCAAATGATGCCCAATTACAAAGATCTCAAGCCAACAGAAGTCATTGGAAGAATTGTTGCTCATGAGATGTCACTCAAGGATAAGGAGGAGCTCCATAACAAGTCAAGTGGTGCTTACAAAGCCTCATGTGAATATCCCACATCATCAAGTGAGAAACAAACCTTCAATGGAGAATTGAGCCTAATGGTGAAGTACTTCAACAAGTTCTACAAGAGTAGAAGCAAAGAGAGAAGTTCCAAGTCAAGGTCCTACAATGACAAAAGATCTTCTAGTTGAGAGCGAAATTGCTACAATTGTGGAAGACCCGGACACTATTCCAAAAAGAAGAAGTAGAAGAGAAGAATCACCATCAAGAGAGAGAAGGAGTAGAGATGATTGTTATGAACGAATAACATCCCGGAGAAGCAAGGATTCGGAAAGGAAGGACAAGTAATCAAGGAGCTACACAAAACGAAGACATCAAGCTCATGTTGGTGAATGGGTATCCGGCTCCGACTCCGACAATCACTCCGAGAGAAGCTATCACTCTGAATCCGAATATACTCAAGATGAAGGTGTTGCCGGTCTAGCTAGCACTTGTGCCAACCAACTCCTACGCCATATTTGATTCACCAAATGAAGGACTTGGAAGATGCTTCATGGCTAAAGGCCCAAAGGTATCACACCCCGAGTATGTTGATTTCAATAGTGATGAAGATGACTTGTTAGGTGATGATGATTTACTTGTTGACAACTCTAGTGATGAATACTATGATGAAACGTCAATTAATCATGCTAATCAAGATAAAACGAATGACAATGATAAGGAGAAGATTGAGTTTCTAACTAAAGAACTAAACACTCCTAAGTTAGCTCATGAAACTATCTTAGGAGATCATCGAGAACTTTTAAGGACTCATGAGAAATTACGTTTTGAAAAGCTCAACCTTGAGCAAGAGCATGAGTTCTTAAAGGCAATCTGTGGGGACCCCGACTCATAAGTCGAGATCACCGAATGCATGTGTACAGTGATCCCAGAGATCAATGCTCACTGAACACACAGAAGCTGAATAACAAGAGTCTTACATCCATACATACCGTCTTACACAAATTATGACCATTATGGTAAAGTCTTACATTGATAAAGCCTTAAGGGCTGAACATCAAATGAAACACAAGCAGCGGAAATCTTCGTCAATAAGTAGAACCCATGCCATCTGCCTTAACCCTACAGGCATTCTGACTGGGAAACGTCCTAGTTCGCATGTTCGTCTCCAAAGAACTCTTCTTCGAACTCCTGTTCTTCCATGCCTGGCCAATTAAATAACTAGTGGCAAGCCAATGAGTACTTTGAATGTACTCGCAAGCAACCCATGTTTTTGTTCAAGGTACAAAAAATGCATGATATAGGTAAATTTTTGCGGAAAGCTAGTTTTGAGTGCAATGACATGTTCATCAACTTGTAAGACATGCATCAGGAGAATTCAATTAACCATGAGGATAGGTTATAGATATCAACATAAATAGAGTGGGCATCAACCCAACTCAGTCACGTCAAGTCCTTTGACTTGACCCAAAGTAGTTCTTCCCACTTATCCAAACACACACACTGGTTTGTAAACATGTGGACATAGTTTAAGCAGCACCGCCCAACTGTCCTTGACCGTGGACACGACTATTCGAATAGTTTTACACTCTACAGAGGTTGCACACTTCACCCACAAGATCCGGGGAACTTCCGTGTCATCCACGACCCGCGGTACCTCAAGTACCTGGGGTAAGCACCCGATCACTATCTTTCCCTAGACGACACTAACAAGGAGTCCACTCGTTGTTCCATATCCTCACGATATACATCATACGAGACTCACTCGAGATCGTAACATCCGAGAGGGAACACAACGGTGTATCCGGTGCCCTGTGAAAACAGTCATGGCCGCCCTACCTGGCACGACCCCGTCCCGAGAGAGCGCACCAACAACTCTCCCGTCACTAGTAATGTGGGCTCCAAACTATTATCGGCCTAGGTAATCAATAATGCCCTTTCCCATATAAGGGTAGAGTGGTTGCGCATGTAAGGTTGGGACAGTCGACAAATCTTAAATCTAATCCGTTTTCGAAAACAACACACACCCTTGCCTCGGTACACCACTTCATCATCAAGTGGTTACCCATCTCATTATCTCCCTCGGGCATAAGTGGCACCCGACGGGGTTTTCGAAAAGTCCTTTTGAAAATACTTTGTCTCCATCACCATGCATATACCCGTCCCTTTTGCGTAGCACTACTTAGCCTCCTATCCACTCCCACCGGCATAACCCTCATAAGAAGGTAGGGTCATGCACAATGCAAGTATCAACAAGGAGGAAATGAAGGCAACCCACCAAAGTGGCTACCATCTCATCATGATTCCGATGCAACAATAATAAAGTGCTATATGAAATGCATAAAAAGGGTTTCATAGACATGGTCAAAGGGCTGCTTGCCTGGCTCAACAAAGTCTTCTGGTCCAACTCCTTCGTCAGCAACGCAATCTATCATCGCAAAATAATAACGAGAAAATAAGGCAATAATAAAACAGAAAAACCAAAGTGCTCAGAAAAATGTCAACTCATTTTTGTTAAATACTAGGTTGAAAACTAAGAAGGAGAAAATTCCTAGTTTTGGATTTGGAGTAGCAGAATAGGAGAAATGGGTTTTCAAAGGTTTATTTAAATGCTTAAAATCACATTTAAATATTTACACTGAAGAAAAGGTTGTTGGATTTGAATGAAAGTTGCACCATTAAATAGGTTGCAATACTTTAGGAATTTAGGAATTGGAATTAATTTATTTGGACATATATTTTATCCTGTGGAATATTTGCAAGTTTCCAGAAAAAGAAAAGGAGAATCAGCACTGTGCAACTGGGCCAGAAGGGCCACAGTGTAGCAGTCCCAGATGGGTTTCAGCCCACGCCAGGCTGCCACGTTGAAGGCGTAAAGGCAAAATACGCCTTCAGCCGACGCAGCGAACCGGTACACGCGCGCGTGCGTTTTAAACCTGACGGGTGGGTCCCACCCGTCAGGGCATGAGGCTGACGGACAGGGCCCACGGCCGTCGTCGTCTACCTCCTACCAGAGGCGACGGCGAGCTCGCCAGCGGCGATATAGGGCACGGGAGGATGCGTGGGTGGTACCGTTGTGCTCAGGAGGATCCGCCATTCGGATGGAGGTGGAGTTGGTCGCCGGGGTGGCCTGGTTCGCTGGCGACGAGGTCTTGCGGCGGAGGAGCTTCGGGTGGTGGTCGTTCCGGTCGACTCCGGCTGCAAACGAGGCGGGAGAGAGAGGGGAAATGATCAGTGGGAGGAGGCGGTTTCAGATCGGGGCAGAGGAGGAGCGGGGGAGGCCTGTACCTCGCGAACTCCGGCGAGCCGAAGCGGCGGAGCTCGAGCTTGATCTCGAGCTCAGGAGGTTATGGAGAGGAACTGGGGGCGCAGGGGGATGTTTTGGTGGCGCAGAGAGCGAGTGGTGAGGAGAGGAGGGCTCGGGGAGGCCTTTAAATAGGCGAACGGCGGGGTGCCATGGACTCGTGCGCCGGCGGGCTCCTGCTCGTCGCTGCAGGGCTCGGGGGAAGAAGGCGTGGTGTCTGGGTGTTCCTGGACGTCGACTACGTCGGGAGAGATAGAGAGAGGGAGTGGGGAGAGGTCAGAGGCGCGCGCGTGTGAGCCGCGCCATTGGCGCGCTCGGGCGGCCGGTGTTTGCTAGCGCGGAGGCACGGGGAGGAGGAGAGAGGAGGGGGCCAACCGCGTAGCGTGTTGCGGACGCGGAGGCGCATCGGCAGGCGCGTAGGGGAGGCCCGAGGTGGCCGGAGGTGGTTGGAAGGGGGCGGCTACAGTGCGGGAGCGCACTGTAGTGCGCTCCAGAGCACCCAAATGGCCGGCATGGCCATTCTTTATGCATGGTGAGCGCGTCTTTTGGTGTCTAGCTGGTCTAGGAGTGAGTAAAGAAATGGGGTGGTGCATTGGATGCCATGGATGGCCACTGGAGTGAGGTGGGAGGTGAGGAAGAGGGGTACAAGGGTTGTCCAGAGGGGTAAATGAAGTGGTTTCACCCCTCAATCATTGAGCTGAGGTGCAGCCATTGTTACTGGAGGTAGAGGAGGTCTAGGAGGGGCTATGGTAAAAAGTTGTGTTCAAGGAGAATAGTTTTAGTGGTCAAAATGGTGATTTTTGAAAAGTGGCAGAAGGTGTTTGATAAAGGTTTTGGCAAGCAAATGATTTCCAATTGCCATGAGACTCCACAGGGTGAAATGACACATATAATTAGGGCCTCTCACCAATTTGGAGCTTATTTGGGCAAAGTTGCCAATGCAACTTTTGTAAACCCTAGAAATGAGCAGAAATAGACTTGTGTAGATCTAGTTGAGCATAACACTTCTCCTTGATGCACTACTTGGTGTAGTGGCCTCATTTGGTCATGTGAACATGCTCACAAAAGTTGGGGTTAAGGGGAGAAAGTTGGTAGTACAAACTTTCTCAAATTAGGTTCTGAACAGAAAGGGTTATGGGGCATTTTGGTGGACCAAAATGACCTTGATTGAAGTGAGGCTTTGCAATATCATCACAATATGCATTTGTGACTTGCTGGATTTTTCTTGGATTTTTATGGAAATATTTCCTGTAGAAATATTTCAAATCCTTGAAATGGGCAGAAATGGTTTTGGGAGGTTTTGTCCAATATCTTGAACATGACCATGTGTTGAAACTCTTATATATGGGAAATATATGCCCACTGAGTTTCCCTGATTTTTGTCAAATATTTTTAAAATAATAAAATAATTTTTCCCTATTAAAGACCATTTCTGGCCTTTAGAAAAAGCTTTTAAATAAAATAGGAAAATAACTTTTAAAATTATATTTTTGGGATTCATGGGAATCCTATATCTAATAGGTTTCAAATATACCTTTTGAAATATTTTTCATACCCCAAATCAGGTACTTGCAGTGCAAACCTCAATCCAGGGGTTTTTGGAAAACTAATTTTTGAAAATACTATTTGGCAAAATTATTTTTGTAAGAAAATACTATATTGTACTATACACATGGCATGATCATTGGGCAGAAGTTTGGGGCAAGGAGATGAAGTACAGAAGGTGGAGTAGTTGACTTTAAAGAGCACTTGAAAAAAATCACAGAGAGAAAACCAACTCCAAAATAAAAGCAAAATAATGCAAAAGTTTTTGTTGGCCCAACTTTTCTTGCTTTATTAATGAAATGACATGTTACAAAATGCAGGGTGTGACACAATCAATGATTATCTTCGCAAGAAAAGTTCTTCTTACATTGGCAAGCGTTTACTCTTATCCACTTACATGCCTCAAGTCAAGTCTAGTAACAAGAACACGAAAGATTCTTCCTCTAGTAGTGACAATATTCATGCTAAATCCAGTGTTGTTGCTTCTAGTAGTTCTCTTGATTCCACTAATGATTCTCTTAGCCAAGTTACACTTGAGCAAGAAAATAGCTTATTGAAGGGAATTATAGATAAAGGTGTTTACAAGAGCCTTGCTGGGAGTAAGCAATTCGAGGAAATTGTACGCAAGCAAGGAAGGCACCGGAAGAACCAAGGTGTTGGTTTTGAACGAAAGTTCAATGCCAATGGAGTTGAGTGGGAAGAAGATCAATACCCCAAGACGAAGTTTGTTCCTCAACAAAAGAAGTATGATCCTACTTCCTTCAAAGGGACACAAGCTCAAGATGATCTTCCACCACAAGACCACAAGCAAAAAGGCAAGGATAAACTTCAAGAGGATATTAATGCATTTGAAGAAGCCCCTAAGGCCTTGGTCAAGTGGGTTCCCAAGACTACATCAAGTTCTACTTCATCAAGTACGACTACAACTCCAAGGATTCCCATAAAGATGATATGGATCCCGAAGAAGAAGAACTAGAGAGTTCCTGAGGGTGACTCCGCCAACATACTTCACTCTTATCATTTTGGCAAGAACAAGTGCAATCAACTTCCACATCTTGCACTAGTTCAAGGAGTCACAAACCCTCTTGTTGGTAAGAAAAGGTACAAGGTAACCTAATGCTTTCATAGACATCATCTTGTGTGTGCATCACTCTATGTCTATGGATATCCTTGTTTGTTCCTTGTGGGACTAACCCGTGTAGGTATTGAAAGTGCAACTCACTCCAAAGGATTTCTCCAAATGATCTACATCAACATTGAGCATCCACATCTTCAACATCTACATGAAGTCATCATCGACAAAACCCAAGGTTAGTTCATCCCTTTTAGGGGGGATCTCACATCTAGGGGGAGCTTTACTCTAAGAATTGAGCTAAAGCAACTCTAATGGTGTGAACACAACAATGCTTTATGTAAAAGTGGTAACCCCACTTGTGCTTAAACGATGAGTATGACCTATGATCAAATGTTCTCATTTGACTCCAAAGTCAATATACTCATATATAGATGACCTAGTCATCGCCAATTGCTTGATAGATGCTAGAATTGGTTGTGCATGCTTTGCCACATATTTCATTTTCCATTTTATTGTGTGAGCATGTTGGTTGCATAATTTACTCATTCGAGGACATCCACTTGTTGTTTTGATTGTTTGGTTCCTTTTTCTTTTGCCAAGTGGATGGACAAGAATGCCTAAGAACCTTCTCTAGCTATCTATGCTTTTCTCGTCTCAAACTCTATTCATGCTACATCACAAAGTTTGATCAAGTCAGATTCGAACCACTCTGTGTGAGGAGCACTCGGAGTCCCCGATTCGTCATAGATTTAAACTTCCAAAACTTCTTTGTGCATTTCGGTCTGACCGATTCATCCATTTCGGTCATACCGAGATCACTGAGTCGATCTAGGTTTTCAATCTCGGTGCAACCGATTTGAACTTTTCGGTCACACCGAGTTGCAGTAACTGCTTGCAGTTATGCATCTCGGTGCCACCGAGTTGTTCCACTCGGTCACACCGACAGGGTCAGGCTATATATATCCCCGGGCCAAAATTTGGAAAATTCTCCGAACCACTTCACCCGCGCTCAGCCTGCTCTGCCTCCCCGGGTCTCTGGATCGTCCTCCTCATCACCAGCTGCCTCCCGCCGTTGGTCTCCGCTACTGTCAATGGAAATCGTCTCCTCCATTGCCACCGTAGCAGGTCCATCGCCGCACTTAGGGTATGGACTTGATCCTTGCGCTAATTTCACTCCGGTTCCTAGTTGTTTTACCATGTATCTGGCCATGATTGAGATCACTCTATCCAGAGAAATCACTCCATAATTTAGTTACGGATTGAAAATTTAGGGTTAGGTTTCCGCCGAAATCATCTCGGACCAACCGAGTTGTTGAAATCGGTTCCATCGATTTGGCTAAGGCCATTGCACATGTGATTCTCGGTCTGACCGAGAATTGCAAATCGGTGTGACCGAGTTCAATTCTTTGTGAAATCCTAGCAGTCTCGGTGCCACCGAACTATGACTCGGTCTGACCGAGTTCACTAGTTTAGGTTCCAAAAGCTGCTTCGGTATCACCAGTTTTCAAATCGGTAGATCCAAAATGCTTTCTGTGGAAAACTAAAACTAAGTTTTTGACTCATTCTTTTGCAAAAACCTCTGCACTTTGTGATGCTCATCCAATCTATCTCATCTATGTCTATTCACAAGGTCTGCTGCCAGTGTTTGCATCATGTTAGATCAGAGTGACAGTCAGAACAAGTCTGAGGAGCAAGTTCACATGAGTGAGGGCACTAGATGATGTAGGGTAGGAACCCTATGGCCCGATCTTTCACGAAAGGAGCGGAATCCCGCGAAGAACACGAGGAACACAAAGGGGAAAACGAGAGAAAACACTCAAACCAACATGAATAGATCACACATGTTCTAGATCCTCGGATACATGGAATGATACACGGTACACGATCAACTAGGGACGATACATAGGTAGCTGGTCTTCTCCGTGAGGAGGTCTTGATGGTCTTCTCCAAAGGAGGTCTTGAATCCGCGAGGGGATCTTCCCTTAGAAGGGGCCTTGAATCCAAAGGGATCTTCTCCAAAGAGGCCGTGGTCTCTCGCAAGGAGGAGATCCGATATGGATGAGCGTAGCTCTGTCTCTCAAATGAGCTATCACAACGCTGACCCTCAAATGGTGGAGGTGGAGGAGTATATATAGTCTAGGGCCACGAAGGGGTAAGTGAGGGTGAAGGGATACATGGGCTCGGCCCGATACACTGTGCACAGATAGGCATCGGACGTCCGACGGGTATTGGACGCCCGGTGGCTCACGAGGGTCCGGTCGTCCGGTACTTGTCGGACGTCCGGCGTTTTGGCTCGGTTGACATGGCGCCGGATTTCCGGAGACGGTCGGACGTCCGGTCGCTGGAGTGTGTCGAACGTCCGGGACTTGTCGGACGTCTGCTCGTTTGGCTCAGGTGCGGGATTGCCGGTCGTCCGGTGGGCCTTCAGGCGTCAGACGTTTGGTCCCGACTGGTCGTCCGGTGGCTGGAGCTTCTTCCATAGCTCTTCTTCTCGTTCCTCGCGCTTGGTGTCCTCGCCTTCTTGTCCATGGTCTTCCTCTTGGTTCCTGGTCATGCATATCACACATGTTTGAGGTAGTAGCCATGTCTCACGTATGGAAAGTGATGGTTCGAAGAGGAGCGAGTTCACCTTGTGTCCAATGGTGTATAGATGAGGTCTCGTCTTATGTTCTCTTAGGGCTTGGAGAGTAGTCGGAGTGTACATGGGGATGAACGTGGGATGCTCCGCATCATCTCCCCCCTTGGGAAAGATCCTACCTCGGATCGTGATCCTCATCACCATGGAAACAGTAGTCGTGGACGGACTTGTAGTTGGACGGAGTTGAAGACATTGCGCAATCCAAGTACTCCAAGGTGTCGCCGGAGTGGTATACATGCAAGAAGAGCAAACACAAACGACACTCGGAAATACAATGGTTAACGCACACAAGGTGTCCATCAAATAAACATGAGTTCGTCCAAAGGAATTGTTCATGAAAATGCATGAAATGATAAAGAATTCATGGGAGCAAAATCATTCATTGTGCACACAAATGTATTATGGATGTGATCAATGCAAGCACGGTGCAAAATGATGTCATAGTGAGACGGTTTATCAATAGCATGAATATGGTAATGGATGCTCAATGTGATGTGATCATGCAATTGATGATAGGCAATAAGATCATGATGTATGAATATGCCATCAAGGTATATCACAACAAATTTGCTAATGAAATGCACAAGCTCATATATCATGGATGACATGGGAATACAAGATGCAACAAGGCAATCATGATGTGAGTCAATCCATGCATAAGATGCAAATTTGACATGTGTATGATATGTCCATCGAGCATGACATGTGTGGACACAATCAACAAATATGGAGGTGTTGGTATACCAATGCTAGATGTTGTGGCATGAGTGGAGGTTCGAAGGTGCATCCAATAAATCCGAGCGCTCCTCAACTTGAAGGTCCATGGGTTCCATATCCAATGTCGGTCCTCCATCCAATAGATGTAACATGTAGACAAGAAGAAGGAAACAACAATGAAAGAGTGACCCATCCAATATGCATATTTGAGGATGGCTCAAAGGGAAGGAGTTCACCTTTAGGAGATTCTCGCAATCCTTCAACATGAAAGAACATGACAAACACTCGGAAAAACAAATGAGGTTAGCGGAAAACCTATCATTCGTGCGGTAAAATACCCAACAAGTGGATGCATCATGCTCATCATAAGAAAGGACAAGGGAGCATTTCATAGTACAGAGGCATATGATGTGAGAACAACCAAATAGAATAGGCGCAAGAAAGCAAGCATGCATCACAAGATGTATCATGTGAGAGGCATGAACATATACGTCATCAACCCAAGAAAGCAAGTAATAATGGAACATGGGTGATGCGACAAAGCAAGCAATCATACGAATCAAGGCAATCAAGCTAGTAGTGCAAAGATGCAACATACTAGAAGGAATCATGTTAAGTATGTCATGTGTGCAAATGGTAGTCATGAATAATGCACAAGACACATCACAAGCATGAAGGCAAGATATGAGCAAAATAGCATCAATAGCATGAGGCACATGATAAACATGGCAATAGCAACAAGGATCTCTACCAAGCATGCAAATACACATAGAAGTAGCATAATGGTGAATCATGGGTAGATGCAATCAAGGGTCACAATTGCATGGAAAAGGCATAGAAGCAAGCATAGCATGCAAAGTGAACACGGTAAAATGAGCAAGAAGTGAGAAGCGGAATATAGCCCATAGCCATGTGAGATCCAAGTGAGAGAGATGCACGTAGACATTGCGTGAAGAGAGCGCTGGGGAGGGTAGTTCACGGGATCCCAAGTCATCTATGCTCTCAAGAGATCGTTTCGTCAACTCTTGGTATTGAGAGGTTGACGAGTATACGTGAGTACCTACACAAAACAAAGACAAAGGGAAAATTGTGTGTGCGTGGTAGATGTACACATCATCCATCATGATGCGCACGTGCTTGTGTTGGTTAGCACAAAATAGCCAATGCTCGAATAAATGATATGCGTGATATAGAAACATGTCATCCATCATGATATGTTTGTTGTTATGTATAGCATAATGGAGACTCAAATTGTGTAATGCATCATGGGAAATATCTAGAGCATTGTTATTCATGGAATGCATATGGTGCGCACAAGGGATGTAATTATGCGACACAAAATAATTTTCATGGCATGGCATATGAGATGAATTGTGCAAATTTTGCAAAGGAAGCATAGCAATATCATCACATGAAAAACAAAAGCCAATGACCATCATGTCGTCATCTATGCCATAAGTGAAAATGGGATTTATTGTAATGGGGCATGCATAGTCATGATGTTGAGATTGAAATGATGCAATATGGGATATCTAACTCATAACATATGACAAGGTTAATGGATTGTCAAACATGATGTGACCAATAGAATTTTCACATGATATCCTATGGAGCATAGCATCACAACTAGGCAAATCAACATGCTCATCATCATATTTATCATAAATAGGTGAGTCATGACATGAAGAAGTCACACTAGCACGAACAATGGGAATAGGTGGATCAACATCATGTAAGCAATCATTGGTGAGATAGTCCACTAGTGGGACAAGAGAAGCACCATCACCTATGTTACCTATGGAGCATCGCTCATGTGTTGTAGGTGAGGTGTCGAAGACCAAGTCGTGGTCATCTTCATCGTGATGGAACCATGTGGGTGGTGCATCTTCTTCCACCATGGCCATCGTTGTCTCCATTGGAGGTATGGACTCGTCGAGGATAGGCGTGTCGTCATGTAGGAGACCTAGCACCAAAGAATAAAACACACTAGGAGTAGAGGTTAAGTCGTTAGAAATCAAAGTGGCCTCACATGCCGTCTCAACTACCTCACTCACTAAGTGTTGTGGCTCATTCACTCCCTCTTGGATGCTCTCACTCGTATGGTTGGTGGAGTCACTCAAATGGCTCTCAACCTCACATAGTATGTGTGGCATGCTCTCAAGTGTGGGGCTAGTGGTGGTCACACTCATCCTCTCATAGGAAATGCTCTCAATGTCACGTGTGGTGGAGTCACTCATGCCACTCATGTGGTGGTGGCTCTCCTCACATGGCAATTGGGGCATCTCGTCACATGTCGTTGTCGGAGAGATGTTGGTGCAAATGTCTCCATGCTCAATCATGTCGTGGTCGTAGCCGTGGATGAAGGCCTAAGATAAGGTCTCATGAGCGGTCTCGTAGCTTGACTCGGAGTATGAGTCCAATATGGGTGCCGTCTTCATGTTGTTGAAGAGTTTCGTGCTCGTTTCCGTGGTCGAAGGGGATGGCCCTTGCTCGACCTTCTTGTCGCCGTCTTGTTGTTGGAGGCCCAAATGATGTGGCACCTCGTAGCGCTTCTCCATGACCGAAGGGAAATTCCCATGCTCGGCCATCTTCCTTGAGGGGCTTCTGAAAATGGAAGTGTCTCCCTCGCTCGTAGTTGGTCGCCTTGTAGTTGACGATGTCGATGTAGGCGAACTCACGGGAAGTAGGTGAAGATGCCGTACGTCCAAAGGCGAAGATGCCTTGATAGCACTTGGAGAAGATGCCGAAGTGGTTGGTGTAGCCGTAGCTCCGTCTTGGTGGTGCTCATCTTGCGGTCTTCTCTTATGGTCATGAAGTTTGGACTTGGCGTGAAGTAGGGCTTGTTGGGACTTGTAGGTAGGCACATCTCGAGCATCTTCATTATTGATGGTGGCGTTGTCGCACTTGAGCTCGTAGTAGATGTCGTTCGTCGTTGTCATGCACATGTTGCTTGGAGGTGACTTGCCCTTCATGACAAGGTGGATCACGAACGTGATGGTGGTCACCATGGAGATGTGGACATGGACGTCTTGCACTTGTGACGCTTGGGCGCTGGGAAGAGGATCGATGTGCTTGCCGCTGCCTTGAAGATGACGAAGGGGAAGTAGACTTGATCAAGGCCCGGATCTCCTCCATCCTTGAATCTTGCTCCTCCTTTTGTGCGAAAAGCTTGTTGTCGATGTAGTCCCTTTTCCTCGCTTCGGAGTGACGAATGTCAATGGAGAGGTTCTCGATGCGCTCTCTCAATCTTGATTGTGCGCCTTGCATTTGTTGTTGTAGATCGAAGATTGACGCTTTGGTGATGTAGTTGTTCACGCCGTTGTTGTTGTGGAAGACCGGAGATGAAATGCCTTGCCTATCCATCACAAGATTCGAGCCAATATGAGCGGAGAAAGAGAAGAACGAATACCAAATGTACCTTGACCGAAGTTGAAAGTGGATCAATGATCACTCCAATGTGGACAAGGAAATAGCACAATTGGTACCAATTCTTGTCCGTTTCTCACACCTACACAAGTAAGGCTTATGGTGGAGCTCGGTGAGATAGTGGCACAAAAATTTAATGCAAAATGTTAGCAAGAGTCAATAATGTTGAAAGAGATTCACAAATTCGCAAGTGTAACAAGTAGACCAATAGCAATATGTGGCACACGGAAACATACGCACAGATAGATAAATGGGGTCGTGCAACCAAGGATGAGCACAAAATGTGGAATCCACGGAAAACGCTCGTGTTGCACAACTCAAGAGAGACGCTAGCACGATTGCTCTATAGGCGGATACGACACTTGTGCACAACCTATCAGATGCAAAATGGATAACTTTCTATCCCAAGTATGCTATGTATGTATGGCTCCCGGTGTTTGATCCAAGATGATCGGATATGACAATCTTATGCAATGTGGTGGATGCTATGGCTATTTCTTACAAGCTTCTTTGCTCTTTCTCTTTTGCTTAAAAGCTTATTCTCTTTTTTATGTCCACTTTGCGAAATGCACAAACCAAGATAGTAATTGTGTATATACGGGAACAATCTTGAGGCACACGAGATGATATGATACCAATATGATATGGTATGGTATGTATGCAATGGAAGGTTTAGACCACTAATGTGCACAAGTAACGTTGCCGGCAATACTCAAATGGCTAGTCTCGATAGGCAAGTGACGCAAAATGTACTAGGGGTTATCAATGCAATGGCAAGGGAATAAACAATGGAGGGGTACCACAATACCAAGATGATATGGAGGTTACCGTCCGCGGTGATGATGAGTGGCGGTGATCTTGATGGAGATACCAAGATGATGGAGACTCGTCCCTAAGTAGCCGAAACACCTTAGGAAACGGAAAAACCACAACTCAAAATCTCAAGGACAAAAGTCAAATGGTGGTAGCGGAATGCGGTGGTTTTGCACTAGGCAATGCGGAAGTGGAGGTTATGGTGGTGGACTATACACGGTGTCGGAGTTGAAAGCACGGTCCCTAAGTAGCCGAAACACCTTAGGAGATACAACTCACAACACAAACAAAATTGGGTTAATTTGAGGTGGCGGAAGTGTGTGGTGGGCAAGGTTATGCGGAAGTGGTGGTGGTGGTTGATGAAGAAGCGACCATCCCTAAGTAGCCTAGACACCTTAGGAGACTCAAATCACTCCTCAAACAACCACTAATGCGATGGGGAACAAAAATGGTTAGGTTGCGGAAGGCTATGGTGGTGTAGCGGATGATATGGTGGAGGGCCTAGGCAAACTTGCCAGATTTCAGACAATTTGATGGAGTCAAATGATTTTGGTGGTATTTTTGTGGGAAGGGGGATGTCAAGAGCTTCAAAATGAGCTAAAGAACGTCAAATCTGAGTTCGGATGAATTAGTTATGGCCGAAACAAATTTTGAGCGAAGTCAGTTTTTTTACAGGTAGCGGACGTCCGGAAATGGACGGATGTCCGGTCGGGTCAGAAATCTGCTGATTCTGCTCGGGTTAGGGGGTTCCAGTCGTCCGGTAAGGTCGGACGTCCGGTGGTTCCTACGGCTCCGGACGTCCGGTAAGGTGACGGTCGTCCGGTGTATCGGGGTCAACTCCAGATCCAAGATTCGGGACGCGATTTTGGGCGGAATTTGGGGATTTTGGGTTCAAAATTGATGAGATTTCGTGGATGAAAGATGGGGAAACTTGGGGAAATGCTCGATCCACTCGAAACCAAGCAAATCCATGGATCAAAATCAACAAAACATCATCAAACCAACAAATCACAAAAAATGGGGCTATTTTTGGTGGGGATTTTCGAATTTAGGATGAAATCAAGCAAAAGAAGGCTAGAAAACGGTGGGGGAGGCTCCGAAATCGTGATGAACGTGGCTCATGATACCAAGATGATGTAGGTTAGGAGCCCTATGGCCCGATCTTTCATGAAAGGAGCGGAATCCCGCGAAGAACACGAGGAACACAAAGGGGAAAACGAGAGAAAACACTCAAACCAACATGAATAGATCACACATGTGCTAGATCCTCGGATACATGGAACGATACACGGTACACGATCAACTAGGGACGATACATAGGTAGCCGGTCTTCTCCATGAGGAGGTCTTGATGGTCTTCTCCAAAGGAGGTCTTGAATCCGCGAGGGGATCTTCCCTTAGAAGGGGCCTTGAATCCAAAGGGATCTTCTCCGAAGAGGCCGCGGTCTCTCGCAAGGAGGAGATCCGATATGGATGAGCGTAGCTCTATCTCTCAAATGAGCTATCACATCGCTGACCCTCAAATGGTGGAGGTGGAGGAGTATATATAGTCTAGGGCCACGAAGGGGTAAGTGAGGGCGAAGGGATACATGGGCTCGGCCCGATACACTGTGCACAGACAGGCGTCGGACGTCCGACGGGTACCGGACGTCCGGTGGCTCACGAGGGTCCGGTCGTCCGGTACTTGTCGGACGTCCGGCGTTTTGGCTCGGTTGACATGGCGCCGGATTTCTGGAGACGGTCGAACGTCCGGTTGCTGGATTGTGTCGAACGTCCGGGACTTGTCGGACGTCCGCTCATTTGGCTCGGGTGCGGGATTGCCGGTCGTCCGGTGGGTCTTTAGGCGTCGGACGTCCGGTCCCGACCGGTCATCCGGTGGCTGGAGCTTCTTCCGTAGCTCTTCTTCTCGTTCCTCACGCTTGGTGTCCTCGCCTTCTTGTCCATGGTCTTCCTCTTGGTTCCTGGTCATGCATAGCACACATGTTTGAGGTAGTAGCCATGTCTCACGTATGGAAAGTGATGGTTTGAAGAGGAGCGAGTTCACCTTGTGTCCAATGGTGTATAGATGAGGTCTCGTCTTATGTTCTCTTAGGGCTTGGAGAGTAGTCGGAGTGTACATGGGGATGAGCGTGGGATGCTCCGCATCACTAGTCCCTCTAGCAGCTATGATGATGGAAGCAGGAGTACACCCAGCAACTTGCCTAAGGCAGCCACCAGGGCCAAAAAGAAGAGAACTTCAGATTCTGAGGATGAGGACTATGTGGCTGTTGAGGAAGAGGCCACCTCAAAGAGGAAAGTTCTGAAAAAGGAATATGGCACAGCTGCTGCAACTAAGCCAGGTCTGAAGACTAAGATGCCAGCAAGAAGACAACCCATGTCTAAGGCAAGGAAAGTTGCCACAGGAGAAACAATGGAGTTCACTCTTGAACCCAAGGAAACTGGAGATGGTAAGAAGAGGAAAGAAAGGGTCAAGAAGACCATTGCCAGAGTAATTGGGAAGCCCTCAATGATGGAAGATGAAGAGAAAGAGGTTGCTGCACCAGCACCTAAAGCTCAAAAGCTTATGGGAGATGCTATAAGATCAGGGGCTGCTCCATCTAAGCCCAAAGAAGCTCCCAAGACAGTTGCTCCAAAACCCAAAGCTGCACCCAAGAGGAGTATAAAGAATATTCCAGCTACAGAGAAGAACAAGGCCCCAATGCCTGAAGCTGCTATAGAAGAAGAAGATGATGAGTCACATGTCTTGAGGAAGTTGAAGCCCAAAATTCTAGATCACAATGATGCTCATCAAGTAGCTGAGGACATGATGCTCAGGAAGGATGCATGACTCAGACAGTGGAGATTGACTGATCCCTATGCAGTCAGGAGAAGAACTGTTGTGGACTACAAGTTCCATACAAAGGAACATCAGGACTTCTATGAGACAGTGTTGCTTGACAAGAAGCCTATAGTCTTTGATATGAGATGGGTGGACTGAGAGTACATCAGGGACAATGAAGAACACTATCCTGGAGTCTATGATAGTTTCAGGTCTTGTGGAGTAGAAGACTTTGTTGGGCAGAAGCTCACAAAGTGGAATGATGAGCTTATTATGCAGTTCTACTCCACAACTCATTTCTACCCAGATGGAAGGATTATCTGGATGTCTGAAGGTACTAGGTACCAGTCAACGGTTGAAGAATGGGCAAAATTGATCAATGCTCCTAAGGAGAATGAAGATGACTTAGATGTCTATGCCAAGAAGAAGAAGAAGAAGGATCACAACACCATGGCACATATGTACAGAGAGATCCCAGATGCTGCTCTTGAGACACACAAATTTGGATCAGTACATTACCTTCTGCCAGGTTTGCCAACAATCAACTAGATCCTCAGGCACACTCTATTGCCAAAGTCAGGTGATCACAAGATGGTCGGAGGCCATGCAATTAACCTGCTTCACATATTTGATGTGCCTCAAAAGTTCAAAGTCATGAGCCTAATTGTGGAAACTATAAAGAGAACAACTGCAGATCAGAAGAGAAGTTGTGGGTATGCCCCCACAGATCCAGGAGCTAACCAACTCCAAGATGGGCACTGTCACATATCTCTTGGACAAGGATCATATGCCCATCTACCCAGACTTTGAGGACAACACTGTGGTAATGGATGAGAATGAACCATCTTCTATGCAAGCATAAGCAAAGAGGGAGAAGGCAAGGACTGAAAAGGCTGCAAAGATGCCAACCATTGATGAGGTATCTCAGTATCTTCTGAAGAGCAAGCAAGATCAGCTTGGCTACTTGATTGCCTCCACTCTGAGGATTGAGAAGGGATTGGCCACCCTGACTCAAAACTAGGAGAGCTTGGAGAGGATCATGGAGCAGAAGTTCTATGATTTAGATGTGAAGGTCACAGAGATACAGTCAGTTGTTGAGCAACTTCAGGATGAAATGCAGGAGAAGAAGGGCAAGTCTACCACTGATGCCTTTGTTCGAGTGCCCAGAGGACAGAGATCTGCTGCAGTGCCAGTTACAGACACCAGAGCAACTTCATCTGCACCAGCTATAGCTTCAGTGCCACCAGCTCCATCTACATCAACTGATGCCTTCGCCCTTGGAGTTTTATATACACCACCACCTGAAGACCAAGCCTGAGAGTCGATCTAGCACTATGCATTTTTATGAACTTTTTGGTAACTTGTTGCCAAAGGGGGGAATATGTATAGATCATAGGCTTCGAGAGAGAGTGTTGCTCTTTGTTCTCTCTTGTTGTTTGGTGGTTGAACTTTGTTATTTGCTTGTTTGAGATACTTTATGCTTTTGTGTGATACTTGGATGATCATGTGTTTGATCATATGCTACCTTAATGCTTGTTGGATGACATTATCCTTTTATATCCCCATATGACCATTCACTTTGCTTGGTGATGAGTGCATGTATTTAATTATTATCATTTTGAGTGCTCCACCAAGATGTATGTGACATGTAAGAGTAACCCATGATCCTAACTCGTTGTGCATTTGCAGTCCAAAGTAAATCTTAAACTATGCACAAATTTAGGGGGAGCTCTTGCTTTTCACATACTTCTCAAAGCGACAATGTTTTTCACTCTTATTATCATTTGTCGAAGCTTTGATCTATATGTTGTCATCAATTACCAAAAAGGGGGAGATTGAAAGTGCAACTATCCCTAGGTGGTTTGGGTAATTCCTAACAACATATAGCTCATTGAGTTAATGCTATTTCAAGATTAATATTTCAGGAAAGTTCAATGATTGGCATGGCATGGATGAGAAAAGTGGACCCCTCAAAATTCTAAGGACAAAAGGATTGGCTCAAGCTCAAAGCTCAAGACTCTACATTTTCTATTTTAGTGATCCAAGATCACATTGAGTCTATAGGAAAAGCCAATACTATCAAGGAGGGATGAGGTGTTGCTTAATGAGGCTCTTGCTCAAGATGCTTAGTGATATGCTCCAAAGCCCTCAACTACTTTCTCACATCCACATATGACCTAAACCAAAAGTCAAACTCGGCCCCGCCGATTCTTTCTATCTGGCGCCACCGAGTTCAGATGTCATAGCCACTGCCACAAACCCTAGGCAAATCGGTCTCACCGATAGGGATCTCGGTATCACCGAGATGGGATTGTAATCTCTCTGTTTCCCTTCGTAACATTTCGGTCCCACCGAGATGAGCGATCGGTCCCACCGAGATTGCAATGTAAACTCTCTGTTTCCCTTTCGTAACATTTCGATCTCATCGAAATGAGCGAATCAGTCCCACCGAGTTTACCTGACCAACTCTCTGGTTAGCTTATTACCAAAATCGGTCTCACCGAGTTTGTGTAATCGGTCTGACCAAGATTACTTTATGCCCTAACCCTAACCATATCGGTCCTACCGAGTTGCATGTCGGTCCCACCGAAAATCCTAACGGTCACTAGATTTGCTGAATCGGTTCGACTGAGTTTATCAATCCGGTCCCACCAAGATTGGCAAGTTGTGTGTAACGGTTAGATTTTGTGGGGAGGCTATATACCCCTCCACCTCCTCTTCATTCGTGGAGAGAGCCATCAGAATGAACCTACACTTCCAACTTACCTTTTCTGAGAGAGAACCACCTACACTTGTGTTGAGGCCAAGATATTCCATTCTTACCATATGAATCTTGATCTCTAGCCTTCCCCAAGTTGCTTTCCACTCAAATCTTCTTTCCACCAAATCCATATCCTGTGAGAAAGAGTTGAGTGTTGGGGAGACTATCATTTGAAGCACAAGAGCAAGGAGTTCATCATCAACACACCATTTGTTACTTCTTGGAGAGGTGTCTCCTAGATTGGCTAGGTGTCACTTGGGAGCCTCCGACAAGATTGTGGAGTTGAACCAAGGAGTTTGTAAGGGCAAGGAGATCGCCTACTTCGTGAAGATCTACCCTAGTGAGGCAAGTCCTTCGTGGGCGACGACCATGGTGGGATAGACAAGGTTGCTTCTTCGTGGACCCTTCGGTGGTGGAGCCCTCCGTGGACTCACGCAGCCATTACCCTTCGTGGGTTGAAGTCTCCATCAACGTGGATGTACGATAGCACCACCTATCGGAACCATGACAAAAACATCCGTGTCTCATATTGCGTTTGAATCCTCCAAACCCTTCCCTTTACATTCTTGCAAGTTGCATGCTTTACTTTCTGCTGCTCATATACTCTTTGCATGCTTGCTTGAATTGTGTTAAGATTGCTTGACTTGTCCAAAGTTGCTAAAATCTGCCAAGAACTAAAATTGGTAAAAGGATAAGTTTTATTTGGTCAAGTAGTGTAATCATCCCCCTCTAGACATACTTTCGATCCTACAGCATCACACAATCTCAGATTCATCTATTCAACCAACACAAAGAACTTCAATGAGTGCCCCAAAGTTTCTACCGGAGAGTCAAGACGAAAACGTGTGCCAACCCCTATGCATAAGTTCACGAGGTCACGAAACTCGCAAGTTGATCACCAAAATATACATCAAGTGGATCATGTGATATCCCATTGTCACCACAGATAAGCACATGCTAGACATACATCAAGTGTTCTCAAATCCTTAAAGACTCAATTCGATAAGATAAATTCAAAGGGAAAAGTCAATTCATCACAAGAGTGTAGAGGGGGAGAAACATCATAAGATCCAATTATAATAGCAAAGCTTGCAATACATCAAGATCACGCTGAATCAAGAACACGAGAGAGAGAGAGAGAGAGATCAAACACATAGCTACTGGTACATACCCTCAGCCCCGAGGGTGAACTACTCCCTCCTCGTCATGGAGAGCGCCGAGATGATGAAGATGGCCACCGGAGAGGGATTCCCCCCTCCGGCAGGGTGCCGGAACGGGTCTAGATTGGTTCTCGGTGGCTACGGAGGCTTGCAGCGGCGGAACTCCCGATCTAGGTTATGTTCTGGAAGTTTGGGTATATATAAGAGGTTTTGGAGTCGGAACAAGTCAGGGGGGTCCCCGAGGCGGCCACGAGGTAGGGGGCGCGCCCAGGGGGGTAGGGTGCGCCCCCACCCTCGTGGTGGCCTCGGGACTCTTCTGGCCCATCTCCGGTACTCAGTGGGCTTCTTCTGGTCCAAAAATGATCTTCCTGAAATTTCAGGTCAATTGGACTCCGTTTGGTTTTCTTTTTCTGCGATACTCAAAAATAGGCAAAAAACAGCAATTTGCACTGGGCCTTTGGTTAGTAGGTTAGTCCCAAAAATAATATAAAAGTGTATAATAAAGCCCATTAAACATCCAAAACAGATAATATAATAGCATGGAACAATCAAAAATTATAGATACATTGGAGACGTATCATTCATTGACTTGGAGAAGGCCTATGATAATGTACCGTAGAATGTCATGTGGTGGGCCTTGGAGAAACACAAATTCCTAGCAAAGTACATTACCCCATCAAGGATATGTACGATAATGTTCGAACAAGTGACGTCGCCACTTATGACTTCCCAATTAAGATAGGACCGCATCAGGGCTCAGCTGTGAGCCCTTATATTTTTTCCTTGGTGATGGATGAGGTCACAAGGGATGTACAAGGAGATATCACATGGTGTATGCTCTTTGCAGATGATGTGATGCTAGTAGACGATAGTCGGACGAGGGTAAATAGGAAGTTAGAGTTATGGAGACAAACCTTGAAATAGAAAGGGTTTATGCATTGGAAAGATAATTTGATGATGCTTCTGTTGATGTACCCCTATGGCCCCATCTCTCCACCACATGGGTGTGGCACAACAAAACATCAGAGGTAAAACCGACAGCATTAGCTTCACTTGAAACTTGTTATCTCCAAACTTGTTCCTCCAAACCGGTTGCTTCAAGAGCTCATAAGTTGTTGGATTTCTTCCCTGTGATACCTAAGTTCAACCAACAACAATGGAGATGAAAGTGCAGCCATGTGTTCAAGATTGTGGTGTGGACTTAAGTTAGCGTTCACCTGGCCATGTGTTGCTTGATTCGGCTTAGTAATTCTTTCCAACTAAATTGTGCACTTTTTTGAAATGTCATGTATGATGTACCCATGTGCTCATCATCCTCCCTCCCTTGATGAAGAGTAGTCCTTGACTCTCTTTGATCTGCAAAAGGTAAGTAGAAGGGAAGTAGATAATATCCATGCAAAGAAATGACGCAATTCTCATTTGTAGCTTTCACCTTTGAATTGTGTTGCATCTGATCATGTATTTGTTTGTAACAACTTGGAGTGTGTCCAGGGATGACTGGTGTTCTTTCAATGACCGAGATGTCTTCATCATCCCTCCTCTCTTGAAAAGGATCCATCCTCGACTCTACCTGGCCATAACACGAAAGAAAGCAGGGCAATACGAAAGCATAATGCAAAGGTTTCATGATGTAGAGAATTTTAGTTTTCAACTTTATTATCTTATGGACGATGCCAATATGATGCTTTGTTCGACTTAGGAGTTCCTTCCAACAAACATTTCCATGGATTACAAAATTGTAATCAACAATGATCATGCTCATATCATCCTCCCTCTCTTGAAGAAAAGTCATCCTCGGCTTTATTTGGTCTACAAAATTATTGCACAAGGCCAATACAAAATAACTAGGGAAAGAAAATTTGAACATTTTTGGGTGGATCTCAAGTTTGCCAACTCCTTTGTTTTTTCTTCATGGTTGAAAATTTTATATTTATGGATTGGTGGCATGCTAAAGGATGTACCCAATAATTTTTCTTATTTCGTTTTGCCAATGGTTTAAGAGTTCGTATGTGCATACCTCGGGGTGCATCAATGTAACATCCCAAAATTTCAATTTGGAATGTTATACATTAGATCATGAATGCATATCATATTTTATTTTGCTTTTGGTTTTGATCCTAGAAAATCCTAAGCAACTCAAGGACCCACGGAGAGAGTTGGGGATTTCGTTATTTACATATTTGAGTTTTCTCAAATTTTGTAAACAGGATCGTTTGATTTTATTTATTTTATCATCAATTATTTCTATTACAAAAATATGAGAGAGGGAATAAAATGACTTTCCCAAAATATAGAAATATTGAGGATTTAATAAAAAAATCAAATAAGATTTATTTCAGAGTTTTTCGGTATTTTTATTTGAATTTAGGAAAAACGCGCGTTTTTTAAAATTGCATTTAGGGCCCAGATAAATGTTCACTTTATCGGGCTTGATTTTAGAAACCCGGGAAAATTTATTTCAGGATTTTTGGAGTCCGTTTAGTATTTCTTTTTATTTTTTTTCTGAGCGTAATTATTTAAAAAAAAACGGAACCGACCTTGGGCCGTACTCGGCCAGGACTCCGCCTGGCCGAGGCCTTTATAAGGCGCCGCCCCGGGGCCCGAGAGCCCAGCCGCCCCAGCCCCAAACCCTAGCCGCCGCCGCCAGCCGCCGCCGCCGCCTCGCCGCCGATCCGCCGGAGCCGCGCGTCGCCCGAAGTTCGCCGCCCTCGAAATCCGTGTCGTTTTTTTTAAAAAATTCCGTTCATCATTTTTCTTTTTCGTCGGATTTTCCGCGGTTATTTTCTGATCGCGATCTCTGATCCGATTTTCGTTTTAGTATAACTTTTCGCTCGTTTATCGGAATCAGGCGATTCAAGCGCCTGGAGTTTCGTCTCGAAACCCTCTTTCCGAATAATCAACTTAAACATGTTTTTGCTACTGTAAAAATTTCCCTAGATCCAGATTATTAGAACAAAGTTGTTTTCTTTCGCCGTTAGATTTCTTTTCCTTCGTTCGATTTGATTCTTTTTGCAAACCAGGGTTTTTAAGTTGAACTTTCTGGTTAGATCTTCTATTTGAGTTTTACCTGTGCATTAGATGAGTACTTATTGTATGCTTGTTTGTTTGTCTGCAATAGAATACCCGGAGTGCGCCGCCTGTTACTTTGAATCTCTAGGTTCGCGGATCATCAGCAAGGCAAGTAACACTTTGATCATACCTTTTTCTACAACCCAGTTTTATTGCATTAGATCAATCCTCACACATTGCATGATTAGGATCTAATTAAATTGTGGGATGGGAAGTAGATGAGGTAGTACCTATTACCTGTTTATTATCAAACCTTTGGGAGTTACTTCTACGTTTGCTTATTATGCCATGCTATGCTAGTAGACGTGGATTGGGTGAGTGAGATCCATGACAGATGTGAGATTGTTAATTAATGGTTTATCTAAGGTGGCAACCTAAACACACATCTGGGTGGATTGAGGCACCTGAGTACTCCAGGACTTGCCTGTTTTTCTTTTGGACCGCCACCCAGGCTCAAAGGGATCATGAGATTATTCATACTAGAAACTTCCGTGTGCAGCCACAAGCCATTATGGGCTCTGGCATAGTTGATTAAGTCGTGCGAACTCTTACAGGGTAGACTAGCAGATGTAGGGGATGTAGGTGGTACGGTCTACCCGATCGTAAGGTGCTAGCGCTTCTGAAAGACTATGTCTCGGTCATCCGTTTCTCAAACACCATGTAGTGCGAGAAATCCAACGGAGGCGATCGAGTCTTGTGGGGAAAAGTGCGCAAACCTCTGCAGAGTGTAATAAACTAATCATGGTTAGCCGTGTCCCCGGTTATGGACATCTTGAGTATCTAGTACCTGGATTATCAAGTGAATCTCAACATGTTACTCTAAAGTAAATTTTGGTGGGGTTTAATGATTTTACTTTAATTGGGATTGAGAATGCTGTCAACCATTCTCAATGTTTAACAACCACCATGATAGTAATTAAATTTATTCCTTTGAAGTAGGGAAAAATTGGCTTTACGCAAAAACTGTAACCATAGAGCTTTCCACCAGCCAAATATGCATGTAGTATAGTTGTTTCATTCCATTACTCTCTATGTGATACCTTGCCAGCATATTCCATGTGCTGACCCGTTTTCGGGCTGCAACGTTAATGTTGCAGACTTTTCAGACGATGATTAAGGCATTTTAGGTCATGGTTCTATACTCAGTGATGCCGTTGGAGTTGATGGACTCACTTATCTTCCAAGCCTTCCGCTGTTATCGTTATTAGATGGCCTTAAGCCATATTTATTGTAATAAGTTCTCTTTTGAGACACTCGATGTAATAAGTGTGTGATTGCTACTCTGCTATAAATCCTTCGAGTACTGTGTGGTGTCAGCATTACTGATCCAGGGATGACACCGGAGCATAGAGATTAGACTGTTTGAGGTCGGTCGCTATAGAGATGGTATCAGAGCACACGCTGACTGTAGGACACGACCACTAAGCTAAAGACCTAGATCACTACTCACTCTCTTCTCTTCTGACTTCTCATCTTTTCTACTCTTTAGGATGGCGGATGCAAGGAACAAGTTCACACAACCAGATGAAGATACACCCTTTGGACGCCACTTGAAGGAAGTCACTAGATACCTGAACATAGGAATACCAAGCTTCACGGGAACCTACAACGCCACTTTACCTGAAGAAGAGCGCTAGATGATTCAAGTTCAAATTCCAGGAAGGACGTTCATGCCAGTCACTGAGCCCATAGAGTTTTCTTTTGATGCACCAACTTGGAGTCTAGGAAAGAGTATGGCAGCTCACATTGCCATGGGACGCATTGGAGAAGTCTACCGCAAGGATCTCAAGGATACTATCTACCAGATTTGTGGGCGCCGAGATGAACACTGGGAGATGATCAGCACCAGGAAAGATAGATCAATTGCAGCTTTTATTCAGGAGTTAAATCAGCACATTCAACGACAGGAGAATCAGATGTCCGCCGACATGATAGATCTGAAGAAGGCTAAGACTAGAATCAAGGAACTGGAGGAAGAACTCAAGGCTACACGTGAAGATTATGAAGAAGAAATTGAAGTATTGGTGGAGAAGAATGACGATCTGATCAAGAAGATTGGCATATTTATGGGAGGCCCGACACCAGTAGATGAAGACGAAGAACCCAAGGAGATTAGCCTGGAAGACTACATCATCATCGACGGCACCGACTCGGAAGCAGATAGTAGCGATAAGGACTATGTTGATGAAGCAGGAGCAGATATCATGGAGTCTACAACCGTAGAATATTTCTAGTAGACCACCTCATCAGTAGTAGTAGTCCACCATGTAAATATAGTAGTCCGAGCACTCTTGCGATAGCTAGATCGACTGTATGCCTTTGTTTGATTGAATGAAGTGAATTGTTTGCTTTTGCCTCATGTGCATATGGGTAGTGTTTTCTCTTTAGACCCCCTCTATTCTTATATCTCATCTTTTCTAAACCCTCAGATGCCTCCGAGACATGACCCCGGATTTGCCTTTCCGCCGGAGCTCACCCAGTTGATCCAGCAGCAGAACACCTTGATGCAGTTGCTAGTTCAGAATCAGAATCAGGGGAACAATAACAACAACCCACCACCACCACCACCTGTTGACCACTTAGCCCGTTTTCTTAGGCTGAATCCGCCGGTGTTTTCCAGTAGCACCGAGCCGATAGTAGCAGATGATTGGCTCCGCAAGATAGCTAGGGAGTTGACCACAGCAGGATGCACAGATGCGGAGAAGGTGAAGTTTGCCACACATCAGTTAGAAGGACCCGCAGCATCCTGGTGGGAGAATTTCACAGCCACCTTCCCATTCGACACTGTCACATGGGACCAGTTTTAGCAGGCTTTTCGTACTGCCCATGTTTCAGCAGGAGCAATGGCCATGAAGAAGTGTGAGTTTCGTAACTTGCGCCAAGGAGGACGGACAGTTGGCCAATATGTGGAGGAGTTTAGTAAGCTAGCACGTTATGCCCCAGATGACGTTGCTACGGATGCAGCTAAGCAGGAGAAATTCCTGGAAGGACTGAATGATGAGTTGAGTATGCAGTTGATGGTAGCCACCTTCAACAACTACCAGGAGTTGGTAGACCGTGCTCTTATGATTGAAGGGAAGCAACAGCAAATTGAGAACCGCAAGAGGAAGTATGGACAAGGAAAGTATAATTCAGGAGCTCATCAGAAGCCACGTTTTACCCCTAGACCAGGAGGACATTTTCAGCATACCCATGGAGTAGGTAGGTCGCACAATCACAATGGCACCAAGAATGGTAATGGGAATGGAGGAAGCAATGGCCAGAACCGCAGCACCCCATCAACCCCAGCCAAGAGAGATCTGAGTCAAGTCACCTGTTTCAAGTGTTCCAAGACTAGACATTATGCCAATGAATGTCCGGAAGGCCAAAACGGCAATGGAAGCTCTGGAAAGAAGCCGAACCCTTTCAACAGGGGACAGGTGAACCACATTAATGTGGAGGAGGTTGAAACTCAGCCCGATGCAGTAATAGGTAAGTTTTTGGTTAAGTCATTTAATGCACTCGTTCTTTTGATACTGGTGCATCGCATTCATACATATCAAGGGGATTTGTGGATAAGTATAACCTACCAACCCAAGCCCTTAGGTCACCCATGTTAGTGACCTCGCCAGGAGCAGAGTATGTGGCTAGTCTATGGTGTGATCGGTTACCATTAAGGATTGGTAACTATGTTTTTCCCTCAGACCTAGTAGTATTGGAATCTCAAGGATTGGATGTGATATTAGGCATGGATTGGTTATCAAAGTATGAAGGGAATATTGAGTGTGCTAGTAAGACAATTTTGCTCACAACGCCAGAAGGAAGAAGGATCAAGTATGTATCCTGACATGCGCCAAACATGACACAAGTAAATTCCTTAACAGGAGTTGTGCAGGAGGAAGTACCAGTGGTAAGGGATTTCCCTGATGTATTTCCAGAAGAGTTGCCAGGCATGCCACCAGATAGAGATATTGAGTTTTTGATTGAGCTTTTGCCAGGCACTGGGCCAATATCAAAGAGACCATATAGGATGCCAGCAAAGGATTTGGTGGAAATTAAGAAGCAGATTAAGGAGTTACTGGATAAGGGATATATTCGCCCAAGTTCTTCGCCTTGGGGATCACCAGTACTTCTAGTGGAAAAGAAGGATGGATCGTTAAGGATGGTTGTTGATTATCGAGGATTGAACGAAGTAACAATCAAGAACAAGTACTCACTACCAATGATCAACGATCTATTTGATCGATTACAAGGAGCTAAAGTATTTTCCAAGATTGATTTGCGATCAGGATACCACCAGTTGAAGATTCGAGAACAGGATATTCCGAAGACAGCTTTTACCACCAGGTATGGGTTGTATGAGTATACCATTATGTCATTTGGTCTGACTAACGCGCCTGCTTATTTTATGAACATGATGAACAAAGTGTTTATGGAGTTTTTGGATAAGTTCGTCGTAGTGTTCATTGATGATATCCTGGTATATTCGAAGAATGAAGAGGAGCATAAGGAGCATTTGCGTTTGGTACTTGGAAAGCTTAGAGAACACCAATTATATGCCAAGTTCAGCAAATGTGAGTTTTGGTTGAAGGAAGTAGGATTCCTCGGACACGTTATATCCGGAGAAGGTATAGCAGTAGATCCCGCTAAAGTTAAAACCGTGACCAAGTGGGAAGCCCCAACAATAGTTGGAGAGATCCGGAGTTTTCTTGGACTCGCAGGATACTACCGGAGGTTTATTAAGAATTTCTCAAAGATTGCGAAGCCTATGACGGAGTTGTTGAAGAAGGATACTAAGTTCAAATGGACTGAGGAGTGTGAGGCAAGTTTTCAGGAATTGAAGAACCGTTTGGTTACCTCACCAGTGTTGATTTTGCCAGATCAAACCAAGGATTATGAGGTGTATTGCGACGCTTCACGTCGAGGACTTGGAGCAGTGCCTATGCAGGAAGGGAGAGTTGTTTCGTATGCTTCACGACAACTGAAGCCTCACGAATTGAATTATGCCACGCATGATTTGGAGTTAGCAGCCGTAGTGCATGCCTTGAAGACATGGAGACATTTCCTCATTGGAAACCATTGTGAGGTGTACACGGATCACAAGAGTTTGAAGTACATTTTCACGCAGAAGGAGTTGAACCTCAGACAAAGTAGATGGTTGGAGCTCATCAAGGATTATGATATGAGATTGCATTATCATCCCGGGAAGGCTAATGTAGTAGCTGATGCATTAAGCCGCAAGAGCCATGTCAATACGTTAATGACGGGAGAAATACCCAAGGAGTTAGCAGAAAATTTTCGTGAACTATGTGTGGAAATAGTTCCGAGAGGCTATGTAGCAACACTAGAGATTCAGTCAACTTTGATGGATAGAATCAGAGAAGCTCAGAAAACTGACAAAGAGATTGCCGCTATAAAGGAGAAACTGAGCAAAGGAAAAGCTAAAGGATTTCGTGAGGATGAACACGACACCCTATGGTTTGAAGACCGTGTTTATGTACCCAATGACCCGGAGATCAGAAAGTTGATTCTGCAAGAGGCACATGATTCACCGTATTCGATTCACCCAGGAAATACCAAGATGTATTTGGATTTGAGGGATATTTTCTGGTGGACCGGAATGAAGAAGGATATTGCGGAGTATGTAGCAGTTTGTGACGTATGTCAGAGAGTAAAAGCAGAGCATCAGAAGCCAGCAGGATTGTTGCAACCATTGCCGATACCTGAATGGAAGTGGGATAAGCTAGGCATGGATTTTATCACGGGATTACCAAGGACTCGTTCAGGCTATGACTCGATTTGGGTCGTAGTTGATCGATTGACGAAGGTAGCTCATTTCATCCCAGTAAAGACCACTTACACCAGTGCTAAGTTGGCAAAGATATACATGACCAGGATCGTATGTTTGCATGGAGTTCCGAGGAGCATCGTATCAGATAGAGGAACCCAGTTTACCTCAAAGTTCTGGAAGCAGTTGCATGAGACTTTGGGTACTAGGTTAGAATTTAGTACAACTTTTCATCCGCAGACAGATGGACAGACCGAGAGAGTCAATCAGATTTTGGAGGATATGCTGAGAGCTTGTGCGCTAGATTATGGATCTAGTTGGGACGATAATTTGCCATATGCAGAGTTCTCTTACAATAATAGCTACCAGACCAGTTTGAAGATGGCACCTTTCGAAGCTCTGTACGGAAGGAGGTGCAGGACACCGTTGTCATGGGACGAAGTTGGAGACCGCCAGTTTTTTGGACCAGATCTGATTAAAGAGTCTGAACAGAAGGCGAAGTTGATTCGCGATAGGCTCAAGGTAGCCCAGTCCAGGCAGAAGAGATACGCAGATTCTAAACGCAAGGAGACAGTTTACGAAGTTGGAGACAGAGCTTATCTTCGAGTATCCCCACTTCGAGGGATTAAGCGCTTTGGAGTTAAGGGGAAGTTAGCGCCACGATTTGTAGGGCCATATCGAGTTTTGGAGCGTATGGGAGAAGTGGCCTACAAATTGGAATTGCCAGGAGGATTGATAGGAGTTCATGATGTGTTCCACGTTTCTCAGTTGAAGAAGTGTCACGCGGAGATGGCTGACATACCTTTGAGAGACACAGTGCCATTAGAAGCAATTCAGTTGGATAACAATTTGACCTATGAGGAGAAACCAGTCAAGATTCTCGAGTTTGCCAGCCGAGTCACTCGCAGCAAGGTTATCAAGTTTTGCAAAGTTCAGTGGAGCCACCACACGGAGGATGAAGCCACCTAGGAGCGAGAGGAAGATTTGCTCAAGGACCACCCTCACCTATTTTCTAGCCAACCCGAATCTCGAGGGCGAGATTCATCTTAAGGGGGGTAGGTTTGTAACATCCCAAATTTTCAATTTGGAATGTTATACATTAGATCATCAATGCATATCATATTTTATTTTGCTTTTGGTTTTGATCCTAGAAAATCCTAAGCAACTCAAGGACCCACGGAGAGAGTTGGGGATTTAGTTATTTACATATTTGAGTTTTCTCAAATTTTGTAAACAGGATCGTTTGATTTTATTTATTTTACCATCAATTATTTCTATTACAAAAATATGAGAGAGGGAATAAAATGACTTTCCCAAAATATAGAAATATTGAGGATTTAATAAAAAATCAAATAAGATTTATTTCGGAGTTTTTCGGTATTTTTATTTGAATTTAGGAAAAACGCGCGTTTTTCAAAATTGCATTTAGGTCCCAGATAAATGTTCACTTTATTGGGCTTCATTTTAGAAACCCGGGAAAATTTATTTCAGGATTTTTGGAGTCCGTTTAGTATTTCTTTTTATTTTTTTCCGAGCATAATTATTTAAAAAAAACGGAACCGACCTTGGGCCGTACTCGGCCAGGACTCCGCCTAGCCGAGGCCTTTATGAGGTGCCGCCCCGGGGCCCAAGAGCCCAGCCGCCCCAGCCCTAAACCCTAGCCGCCGCTGCCAGCCGCCGCCGCCTCGCCGCCAATCCGCCGGAGCCGCGCGTCGCCCGAGGTTCGCCGCCCTCGAAATCCGTGCTGTTTTTTTTTAAAAAAATTCCGTTCGTCGTTTTTCTTTTTCGTTGGATTTTCCGCGGTTATTTTCTGATCGCGATCTCTGATCCGATTTTCGTTTTAGTATAACTTTTCGCTCGTTTATCGGAATCAGGTGATTCAAGCGCCTGGAGTTTCGTCTCGAAACCCTCTTTCCGAATAATCAGCTTAAACATGTTTTGCTACTGTAAAAATTTCCCTAGATCCAGATTACTAGAACGAAGTTGTTTTCTTTCGCCGTTAGATTTCTTTTGCTTCGTTTGATTTGATTCTTTTTGCAAACCAGGGTTCTTAAGTTGAACTTTCTGGTTAGATCTTCTATTTGAGTTTTACCTGTGCATTAGATGAGTACTTATTGTATGCTTTTTTGTTTGTCTGCGATAGAATACCCGGAGTGCGCCGCCTGTTACTTTGAATCTCTAGGTTTCGCGGATCATCAGCAAGGCAAGTAACACTTTGATCATACCTTTTTCTACAACCTAGTTTTATTGCATTAGATCAATCCTCACACATTGCATGATTAGGATCTAATTAAATTGTGGGATGGGAAGTAGATGAGGTAGTACCTATTACCTATTTATTATCAAACCTTTGGGAGTTACTTCTACGTTTGCTTATTATGCCATGCTATGCTAGTAGACGTGGATTGGGTGAGTGATATCCATGACAGATGTGAGATTGTTAATTAATGATTTATCTAAGGTGGCAACCTAAACACGCATCTGGGTGGACTGAGGCACCTGGGTACTCCAGGACTTGCCTGTTTTTCTTTTGGACCGCCACCTAGGCTCAAAGGGATCATGAGATTATTCGTACTAGAAACTTCCGTGTGCAGCCACAAGCCATTATGGGCTCTGGCATAGTTGATTAAGTCGTGCGAACTCTTACAGGGTAGACTAGCAGATGTAGGGGATGTAGGTGGTACGGTCTACCCGATCGTAAGGTGCTAGCGCTTCTAAAGGACTATGTCTCGGTCATCCATTTCTCAAACACCATGTAGTGCGAGAAATCCAACGAAGGCGATCGAGTCTTGTTGGGGAAAAGTGCGCAAACCTCTGCGGAGTGTAACAAACTAATCATGGTTAGTCGTGTCCCCGGTTATGGACATCTTGAGTATCCAGTACCTGGATTATCATGTGAATCTCAACATGTTACTCTAAAGTAAATTTTGTTGGGTTTAATGATGTTACTTTAATTGGGATTGAGAATGCTGTCAACCATTCTCAATGTTTAACAACCACCATGATAGTAATTAAATTTATTCCTTTGAAGTAGGGAAAAATTGGCTTTACGCAAAAACTGTAACCATAGAGCTTTCCACCAGCCAAATATGCATGTAGTATAGTTGTTTCATTCCATTACTCTCTATGTGATACCTTGCCAGCATATTCCATGTGCTGACCCATTTTCGGGCTGCAACGTTAATGTTGCAGACTTTTCAGACGACGATTAAGGCGTTTTAGGTCGTGGTTCTATACTCAGTGATGCCGTTGGAGTTGATGGACTCACTTATCTTCCAAGCCTTCCGCTGTTATCATTATTAGATGGCCTTAAGCCATATTTATTGTAATAAGTTCTCTTTTGAGACACTCGATGTAATAAGTGTGTGATTGCTACTCTGCTATAAATCCTTCGAGTACTGTGTGGTGTCAGCATTACTGATCCAGGGATGACACCGGAGCACAGAGATCAGACTGTTTGAGGTCTGGTCGCTACAATAAAAATGGAAGATCCTTTTTGTTTTACCTCATTGAGTACTTCAATGCCTTTATGAAAATCAATGTTCACACATGCACCTTGTGTAGTGGTACTCCATGTCCTCCATATTTGTTCTTGGATCTCAATCTCCCATCGTTGCAAGAGAGCTGATAGGTATGCCTTTTGCACCTGGACATATTGCAAAGAAAGAGAATTTTGTGAAAGGTTAGTTATTGAATATTCCTCTCTCTTTTAATTTGGTGGACTACTAATTTTCCATGGTGGTGGATCACTCATCTCGCTATTCTCTTGTTGAAAAATCTCAACCTCACATTTAGTGGACTCACATAACTCACTTATCATCTCACTCTTATCGTGTGGTATATTGGGTTGTGGATCGCTTATCTCTCTAATGAGGTGTGTAATGATCTCAATCTCACATTTTGTGGACCCACACAACTCATTAATCCTCTCTCCCTGAATGTGTGGTATATCTAGGTGGAGATCTTGCATTTCTCTAATCTCATGATGAACAATATGATCCTCATGTTTTGTGGACTCACTCACCTCACTTTTCTTATCACTCTTAATATATGGAATTGTGGAAACTAGACACTCTTCCTCACATTTGGTGGAGTCACCCAACTCATGTTTCTGTTCACTCTCAAGTGGTGGGATTTTTGAAAGTGGACACCCTTCCTTACTTTTGGTGGAGTCACTCAGCTTACTTTTCTTATCACTCTCAAGTTGTGTGATTTTGGATTTTGGACTCTCTTCCTCACATGCAATTTGTGGTACATGTTTCCTGGATGTTGGGACGGTGGTGGTGGTTGAGATGCCAACATTAGGAGTGAGCTTATTTGGTGAACATGGGCTATGAATCATCGGAGTCGGTTCATCAACCACGGTCATGCTTTGCGGTGGCTCGTCGATGTGCCGACGGGTGCCATAACTTTGTCGTCGGGCCTGACGTCCTTGCTGCGATTCATGAGCAACAGCGACACGCCTGGGGGAAGCAATAGCTTGCCCTCGAGTATGCCATCCTTGCAACACTTCGGGAGCAGCAGCAACACACCCACAAGCAGCAGCAACACCATGCCCTCGAGCATGTGGTCCTTCTTGCACTTCTTGAGTAGTAGTGACACGCCCACGAGCAACAACATCATGCCCTCGAGCATGTCTTCTTTGCTTCACTTCATGAGAAACAGGGTATTGTTCGTATCGAACCCCATCACCATCTGCTCGAAGGCGCTCGTTAAGCCTCCTTCAAAATTCTAGAACCATGTTCCGTAATTCCAGAAACTCAGCGCATGTGAATGGGGCAACTTCTTCCCCTTGATCTTCTCCATGAACACTCAATACAGTTCCTGCCATGTTAGTGGGGCTAAAAATGAAATAGGATATTTTTTGTGGAATCACACAACCTCACCTCTTACCCACCAAAGTTCTTATGAGTTCACATCAGATTGTGCTTCTCTCGGATGTGTTAAAGCGATTGACAGACAGGGATCAAAGAACTAGCTTCGGTTTTTGGTGGAGCTTGGTGGGGTAAACAAAAAAAGGGGGCTTGTGCTGAAATCAAGTTGATGCAAACCAAGAAAATATGCGGATAGATCTACTGCACTTTTGCACCAAGATTGAAAAACACACACAACACAAGCTTCTAAAATTTTTCTACCAAGCTGAAACTTTTGGATCTTACACAACACTTTTTCCTTTTCTCTCTTGACTTTTTTTGCACTCTTTTTTTCTCTCGTTGATTCTTTTTTGCCAATATTTTCTTCCTATTTTTTTCAAAGCACAACAACCAAATCTGAAAGCAATTACAAAGATGAACTTGGTGCAGATCTAAAAGATGAAGAACATGCAAGGTACGCAAGAACAAGATCTCAGCACCAATAAGGCTTGGATTTATTTTTGGTGGGGCTTTGGACTTCTAGGATAGAAAATATAGCATGAAAAACACTCGATCTAAAGGGATGATAGCAAGATAAACTTGGATAACGGATCCTATCGTGTCAATGAAGGCTCTGATGCCAGATGATAGGTGGGAACCCGATGAACAAGTTCACGCCCGAGGGTGGCCCGATCTTCACGTCGTAGGATCGAATCGGGAGGGATAACTAGCTACAAGTAGCCGGGATAACTAGATTTATACCTGCCAAGGTTGGATGCAACCTGTACGTTGGGGATGGCTGGCCGAAGCTACAAGAACTCCAACCCGCTGTCCGAACAATCGCAGAACCACAAACCGGGACTAATCCACACAAAACGGTCGACACCGTAGAGAACGAACTGGGGGGAACCAGAGGCTCATTCTTGCGAATCCGAATGAACCCACAAGAGAAAAGGTAGCAAGATCTCTTGGATCTCTCTAGCAGTCTTGCTGCATAAGCTTGTAGCTGAATGGTTTGACAAAAGGTTTTTAAGAGGATGGGGGAGATGAGGTTTTATAGTAGGGACAACCCCCCCTTAGCTAGGTGTGAAAATGGTTTCAAAAGTAAGCAAGTTTGCATGGCTTCCTTGGGGGAATAAGCAGTCAACTTTGGGAGTTGTTGGAGAGCTCCTTAGGAATTCACGAAGCCTTGACAACCTGGACACCTTCCACGAGATTGGCTAGAACTTTTGACTCACAACTCCAAATGATGTGAGGTTTTTTGCATTGGAAAGATAATTTGATGTAACTTGATGTACCCCTATTTCCCCGTCTCTCCACCACATGGGTGTGGCACAACGAAACATGAGATGTAAAAACCAACGTCATTAGCTTCACTTGAAACTTGTTATCTCCAAACATGTCCCTCCCAACCGGTTGCTTCAAGAGCTCATAAGTTGTTGGATTTATTCCCTGTGATACCTAAGGTCAACCAACACCAATGGAGATGAAAGTGCAGCCATGTGTTCAACATTGTGGTGTGAACTTAAGTTAGCGTTCACCTGGCCATGTGTTTGCTTGTTTCGACTTAGTAATTCTTTCCAACTAAATTGTGCACTTTTCTGAAATGTCATGTATGATGTACCCATGTGCTCATCATCCTCCCTCCCTTGATGAAGAGTCGTCCTCGACTCTCTTTGATCTGCAAAAGATAAGTAGAAGGGAAGTAGATAATATCCATGCAAAGAAATGATGCAATTCTCATTTGTAGCTTTCACCTTTGAATTGTGTTGCATCTGATCATGTATTTGTTTGACAACTTGGAGTGTGTCCAAGGATGACTGGTGTTCTTTCAATGACTGAGATGTCCTCATCACGGGGGTAAATAGGAAGTTAGAGTTATGGAGACAAACCTTGAAATAGAAAGGGTTTAGGCTTAGTAGAACTAAAACCGAGTACGTGATGTGCGGTTTTAGTACTACTAGGTGTGAGGAGGAGGAGGAGGTTAGTATTGATGGGCAAGTGGTACCTCAGAAGGACACCTTTCGATATTTGGGGTCAATGCTGCAGGAGGATGGGGGTACTGATAAAGATGTCAACCATTGAATCAAAGCCAAATGGATGAAGTGGAACCAAGCTTCTGGCATTCTCTTTGCTAAAAGAGTGCCACAAAACCTAAAAGGTAAGTTCTACCACCATAAAAAAAAGACACATCCGTGACATTTTGGGCCGAACGATTTTTTGTCATGCTTATGACACTTCTATGACAATAATTGTGACAAAACCCGATATCATCATGGATGTGGTGGGATCCTACTTCTATGACAAAAAATCATGATAGAAAATGGGCTTTTCGTCCTGGGCGGGCCGGAGACGCAGCTGCATGACATTGTTTGGGCCGTCCATGATGGAGACAACCGTGGTAGAAGCGAGTGCGAGGAAAATATTGGGGGAGTTCCCGGTTACGGTGGGTGGTCGGGGGCCGAGCGATGCACGTTTCTCTCATCCATACGCGCGTGTGTGCGAGGCGTTGCGCTCTAACTGAACCCGAGCGAGGCGTTGGGCACTAACTGAACCCGAGTGATTGCACTGCAAGCTACGCGTTACTGAACCTGAGCGATCGATCGACTTAACTGAACCCGAGTGATTCCTTCACTACTGCTGCTAACTGAAGCCGATCGATGCTGCCTCTGGATGAACAGTGAGCATTGTTGGGGGGTTTGTATGAACAGTTCCTGGTGGGGGTTGGATGAACAGGAACCCGTGGTAGTAGAGGCCGTTGCCGCTCGATGAACAGTACCCCGATCGATCGAGCCGGTGGATGAACATGACCCCGTGGAGGGCTGGATGAACAGGACCCCGTGGATGGCTGGTTGAACAGTAGCCGGTGGAGGGCTGGTTGAACAGTAGCCGGTGGAGGGCTGGATGAACAGTAGCCCGTGGAGGGGTGGTTGAATAGGACCCCGTGGAGAGGGCTGGTTGAACAGTAGCCGGTGGAGGAGCACACATTGGAGGCTGGATGAACAGGAGCCCATGGATGAATAGTCGCAGGTGGAGGCTGGAGGAGGTCGACGGTGGATGAATAGTAGCCCATGGAGGCTGGAGGAGGTCGACGGTGGAGATGAACAGTATCCCGTGGAGTCCCGTTTTACGGTATGCCACACCCCTCCGGATGAACAGGACCCCCGTTTCGACCGTAGTGCTCCAACACAAGTCCGTTTCCTCTGTTTTGTGGTACGCCACACCCTCCCGATCAACAGGACCCGTTTCGACCGTAGGAGGTCCGTTTCCTCCGTTTTGCGGTATGCCAGACCCCTCGCGATGAACATGATCCTGTTTCGACTGTGGCCGGTCAAACACAAGGCCATTTCCTCCGTTCTGCGGTACGCCATGCCTCGTTTCCATTGGTTGTTCCGTCCAAGCCGGTTGGCTCCCGATGAATAGCACGCATTCTGTTACCTCCCGATGAACACGACGCATTCCGTTGCCTCCCCATGAACATGACAACGACGCAATTTCTCCATTCCGACCCAGTCATTGCCATGTACACGAGTGAGGGAGTCCTGGATTAGGGGGTCTCCGGACAGCCGGACTATATCCTTTGGCCGGACTGTTGGACTATGAAGATGCAAGATTGAAGACTTTGTCCCGTGTCCGGATGGGACTCTACTTGACGTGGAAGGCAAGCTAGGCAATACGGATATGCATATCTCCTCCTTTGTAACCGACTTTGTGTAACCCTAGCCCCCTCTGGTGTCTATATAAACCGGAGGGTTTTAGTCCGTGGGACAACAGACAATCATACCATAGGCTAGCTTCTAGGGTTTAGCCTCTCTGATCTCGTGGTAGATCAACTCTTGTAATACTCATATCATCAAGTACAATCAAGCAGGACGTAGGGTGTTACCTCCATCAAGAGGGCCCGAACCTGGGTAAATATCATGTCCCCTGCCTCCTGTTACCATCCGCCTTAGACGCACAGTTTGGGACCCCCTACCCGAGATCCACCGGTTTTTACACCGACATTGGTGCTTTCATTGAGAGTTCCACTGTGTCGTCACCATAAGGCTCGATGGCTCCTTCGATCATCGCTAGCGATGCGGTCCAGGGTGAGGCTTTCCTCCCCAGACAGATCTTCATATTCGGCGGCTTTGCACTGCGGACGAATTCGCTTGGAAATCTGGAGCAGATTGAGAGCTACGCCCCTGGCCATCAGGTCAGATTTGGAAACTTGAACTACACGGCCGATATCCGTGGAGACTTGATCTTCGACGGATTCGAGCCCATGCCGGACGCGCCGCGCAGTCACGACGAGCAAGATGTAACTCTACCGTCGGATAATGTTCGGGAGATCGCATCCGCAGCTACTCCGGCTTTTAATCTGGAGCAAGTCGCGCCATCAGGATATAGTGCGAAAAATGGGTATCGATCCCTCAAGGATCAAACCCAGCAAAACCACCTTTAAAGGCGTCCTCCCAGGTGTAGAGGCCCATTGCACAGGCTCAATCACACTGGAAGTGGTCTTCGGATCACCGGATAACTTTCGAAGCGAAGAGTTAATCTTCGACATCATCCCGTTTCGCAGTGGCTATCATGCACTGCTCGGACGGACAACATTTTCAAAATTCAATGCAGTGCCGCATTACGCATACCTCAAGGTCAAGATGCCAGGACCTCGCGGGGTCATAACAGTAGATGGAAACACATAACGCTCGCTCCGTATGGAAGAGCACATTGCAGCCCTTGCAGCAGAGGCACAAAGCAGCCTGTTCAGATAGAGCACTCATTCGGTGTTACAGCCCCCGGACACCTTCAAGCGAGTCCGGAACAATCTGCAATAGGATCGCCTGGCGTGATCTACGCTCGCGTAGCAATCCGGCCCCCGTCCCAGTCCCAGTGCAGCGACGAAATTCATGCCGCGCATACATAACTACGCATTGAAAATACCATGGACATAGGCGGGGGCACAATCAGGACACGCCCCGCATCGTGGCTTAACCACACCAGGGGTTGTATACCTTTGACATTCCTTTTCTCTTTCAGGGCCTAACTCTTCGGAAGCCCTTTCCGGTAGTCCGATTGCCGAACACAATCCGGAAGCAACAACCAAGGCGGCAAGAAGCTAAGGTGAACATGGGAACTGCCAGGTGGTCTCTAGTAATACTTGATATACCCGCTTTTCACTATTTTTGAGTAACTTGCCTTGGGATAGGACATTTTGAATTGTCCTACTTTATGCTTATTGCACTACTTGTACCAGTACGCTTCGACGTATTATTCAAATAACAATGCATATTATTAATCTGTCATTGCATTATTTTTTTCTCTTTCTCTTATATGTCCATTTACGACATTCCGCACCTGCACGCTCGGGTACGGTTAGTACGCCAGGGGCTCTCGTTTAGCCCGTAATACGGTGCAAGAAGTCCGAACACTTTCGACAGTGCGGCACCCCGAACTTATAACACTATATGCATCAGCTCTGAATCATGTCTTGGGTCAAATGTTGGGTTGCCCGACTCCCATGCTTTGGTACCTTACGTTCCACTATATCGGCTAAGGTAGCGGTGGGAGAACTACTGCGATTGTGTCCCGGTTCTTCCGGACGAGCACCTCAGTAGAGAAAGCCAAAAACTGACTGTCGTGATAAGGCGAGAGACTGGTCGCTGTTCGAGAGGTCTCAAGTCCTTAAAGACTTTTTCCGCTTCGGGCGAGGAGTCGGCCTTGTCCGGCTTAGGCGTGTATAGCACCCCAAATTCGACCCTCCGAATACCAGGGGCTTCGCCAAAAATTTAAAATCATAGACTTCTATGGCTAAGTGAGAGTGATAAAGCATTATAGTCTGATTGCCTGGTTCTTTGTGCTGAGCGCCTCCCTTGTAGGACCCAAAATTGGGGTAAAGAGTGTTCAGATTTACCCCGAACACCCCAGTACTAGCTACATGGGGGCAGAAGCCGACGACTGGCCAACTCTCAGATTTTATAAATGGCCGCACAGAAGGTAATATTTTAAATTAAGAAAGTGTCGCATGGCGCAAAAGAACTCGTTTCACATTACAGGATCACATGGGCATGTTCATTCAAAAATTACATCCTTGGCACACTCATCTGCCACTAAGCGGGAGCCATTCAGGATGCTCTCATAATAATTCTCGGGGCAGCGATGCTCCTTGCCCTCCGGCGGCCCCTTCTTCACAAGCTTCACGGCGTCCAGCTTCGCCCAGTGCACCTTCGCCCGGGAAAAAGCTCTGCGTGCACCTTCGATGCAGACGGATCGCTTGATGACTTCAAGCCGTGGGCAGGCTTCCACCAGCCGCCTCACCAGACCGAAGTAGCTGGCGGACAGGGGCTCGCCAGGCCACATCCGGACTATAAGGCCCCTCATGGCCTGTTCGGCCACCTTGTGAAGTTCGACCAACTACTTCAGCTAGTCGCTCAAGGACACGGGGTGTTCGGTCCCAGTATACTGAGACCAGAACAACTTCTCCGTTGAGCTCCCCTCCTCAGCCCGGTAAAACTCCGCGGCATCCAGCACACCGCGGGGAAGATCCGCAAATGCTCCTGGAGAGCTCCGAACTCGGGTAAGAAAAAGGAAAGTCTCCTTCACATGCTTGCTTTGCATATTGCATGCCTTACCCGCTGCTATCTTCATTGCCGCATCAATCTCCTGGAGGGCCTTGTGGGCTTCGGCCTTGGCGCTCCGGATGCTTTCAAGCACCTGCGCGAGCTCGGACTCCCGCGTCTTGGAGTCAAGCTCCAAGGACTCGTGCTTTTTGATGAGAGCCTCGAGCTCTTGCTGCACCTCGCCCACTCGGGCTTCTTGTTTCTCCCGTTCGATGCATTCTTTGGCCGCTTTGTCTTCGGCCGCGGACAACGCCTTCCTCAGGGTCTCCACCTCGGTCGTGGCCCCTGACAAATTCATGATGATCCTATTACTTTACATCGAACTTCTTTTTAACTATATAAACTAAGGTATATCTTACCTTTGCTCTCTTCGAGCTGCCCCTTGGTAAGGCCGAGCTTGTCCCCGGGCCACTTCAGGGCCTGCTTCAGCGCAAAGACCTCCATAGTACGTGCGACAACGGCCAACAGGGAAGCCTGCACATACACATAGACACTCTCTAATTAGACTCCTGAGTTATCATTTGATACTCTATTCGGCTTTTCTTCGCGAACGCCGAACAGAGCATCAGGAGCTACTATCTATGTGGTAATATTTTTATATTTTGAATGCTTACCTCAAATCCTATTAGGAGGCTGGCACAAGCTTCTGTCAGTCCGTTTTTGGCGGACTGAACCTTCTTGACCACCGCACTCATGATAGTGCGGTGTTCTTCATGGATGGAAGCGCTGTGAAGCGCTTCCAGCAAGTTGTCTGGTGCCTCTGGTTGGATAGAGGACACCGACACGGATGGTTGGCCCCCCTTAATGGGGGACCGCCTGCCGGAGTCCGGAACCATCGAAGGTTCCGGCACAGTGTCCGGCTAGGGCCCGAACTCGAAGCCCGTAGGAACCTCGCTCCCTTGGTACCCAGGGTCCGTGAGGTCGCCGTAAGGCGCCCCCAAGATCACCTCCCCTTGGGTCGGTGCCTTTTGAGACACCACCTCGGCGTTGTTCGCAGAGCGAGGGGTGTAAGCCATCGGAGGAGAACCGGTGTTCATATCCGACGAGTCCAAAGAGCCGCTCGACGAGGGTACGTCGAGATGAGCTCGGCCCGGACTGCATAATCATATTCAGCATGAGCAAAGGCAGTACAATAAAACATACCATGAAGTACTATGGTGTTCGGACACTTACGACTTTGCCAGGGGCTTGTCCCTGGGTAGCCACTCGCCGCCGCTATCGGTGGCCGTCGTGGCACAGTCCGGAGGAAGGTCTTTCCCTTCTTGGACCCTTCGGCCTCCCCGGATGGGTTGACCTTCCTTTTCTTGTCTCCCCCGGCTGGGGGGGGGGGGAGGGGAGAACTTTTCTCCTCCTCCTTGTTTCCGTGGGAGGAGTGCGCATCGGACTCATCGGACAATGAGTCCGATAGAACCTTGCGCCGGAGACCCTTTTGGGTCCTCGCGGCCTTCTTCTTGGCCGTCTTTTCCAGCACCTCATAAGGTGCCAGAGTCAGCATCTTCGTTAGAAGAGCGTTTGCAGGATCTTCGGGCAGGGGGGCTGGGCAATCAAGCTGCTCCGTTGTCTTTATCCAATCCTGTTAAAGACAAGAAAGCTTAGATCCAGCACATAACTAAACCAGGGCACATAAATACCCTGAGAGATATAAAAAGCCTACCGGATGGGCGCGGCGCTTTGCGCTGAGTCCGCGGTCCTCGGTGAGGGAGGGAGGCATCTCGGCGCCCTTGAACAGCACCCTCCAGACTTCCTCGTGGTCATGTCATAGAGCTCTCGCAGCATCTGGTGCTGGGCCGAGTCGAACTCCCACAAAACAAATGCCCGTCGTTGGCACGGAAGGATCCGGCGGAAGAGCATAAACTGGACCACGTTGACGAGCTTAATTTTCTTGTTCGTCATGTTCTGGATGCAGGTCTAGAGTCCGGTCAGCTCTACCGAAGAACCCCAGGACAGGCCCTTCTTTTTCCAAGAGGTGAGCCGCGTGGGGATTTCGGATCGAAATTTGGGGGTGGCCACCCAATTGGAGTCGCGCGGCTCGGTGATGTAGAACCACCCCGATTGCCACCCCTTTATGGTATCCACCCATAGGCCGAAGTGGGGCCTGATGTGGAGGAAGGCCTCGCGTACGACAATAAACGCCGACATGTTGAGGATGAAGTTGGGGGCCAGATCATGGAAATCCAGCCCATAGTAGAACATGAGCCCACGGACAAACGAGTGGAGAGGAAATCCCAGTCCGCGGACGAAATGGGTAAGAAATACTACCCTCTCATGGGGTTCAGGCGTTGGGATGATCTGCCCCGCATTCGGCAGCCGGTGCGCGATATTCGCAGCTAGGTATCCGGCTTCTCGTAACTTTTTGATGTTTTCCTCCGTGACGTAGGAAACCATCCACTTGCCTCCTGCTCCAGACATGCTTGGAGTGGTTTGAGAAGAAGAACGCGAGCTTGGGCGCTAGAGCTCGAGTGTGCGGGAATGGGTAAGCAAGAAGGAAGAAGGCGTGGGTGAAAAAATAAATCTTTGTCCCTTTATAAGGGCGGAGGAGGCGATGAGTCTCCCCACTTGCCTGGCAAAACCGCTTATTCCCCAGGCACCGCAATTGATGGCGTGGTTGGGTTACCCACGTCCATATTGATGAGAGTCCCGTAATAAGGGGAACACAATCTTTGCTTTGACAAGACGTATCAAGAAAACTGCCTCACGATATGTGCGGAGCTGGTTGAGAAAAGCGGTTCGAATAATAACCGGGCCATGAAGTGATGTCATACTATCAAAACATGTCAGCAGATTAGATTTGTGGAAGTATTATTCTCTCTACGGTGGTATGTGGAAATTATTTTGCAGGGTCGGACACTATCCTTGTATTCAAACTCTTCCATGGTGTATTCGGAGGAGGAACCCGCCTTGCAATGCCGAAGACAACACCACGCACCGGACTCATCGTCATTGAAGCCTGGTTCAGGGGCTACTGAGGGAGTCCTGGATTAGGGGGTCTCCGAACAGCCAGACTATATCCTTTGGCTGGACTGTTGGACTATGAAGATGCAAGATTGAAGACTTTGTCCCGTGTCCAGATGGGACTCTACTTGGCGTGGAAGGCAAGCTAGGCAATACGGATATGCATATCTCCTCCTTTGTAACCAACTTTGTGTAACCCTAGCCCCCTCCAGTGTCTATATAAACCGGAGGGTTTTAGTCCGTAGGACAACAGACAATCATACCATAGGCTATCTTCTAGGGTTTAGCCTCTCTAATCTCGTGGTAGATCAACTCTTGTAATACTCATATCATCAAGAACAATCAAGCATGACGTAGGGTGTTACCTCCATCAAGAGGGCCCGAACCTGGGTAAATATCGTGTCCCCTGCCTCCTGTTACCATCCGCCTTAGACGCACAGTTCGGGACCCCCTACCCAAGATCCACCGGTTTTGACACCGACAACGAGCCCTGGCCATACGTATGCGCAAGTAGGCATTCGAGACCCCGCCCGTATGTATGTACGTGGCCGTATTTACTTTCTTGCACCCTGGCCGCTGTACGTACGTGTACATGCTACGTGCGCGCCTCTACTACGACAGGTGCCCTTCCTTACACGGCCACGGTTCATCGCTGCAGCCGGCAGACAGATCGATCGTATTTACGTACACGTTCGCGACTAGCATGGCAACGCTACGTACGCTTTGACCGGGTGGGTCCCGACTGTCAGGCACTTCCTTGCGTGCGAAGATGTAGTTGGTGGGTCCCAGCAATTGGGGGGAAATGTTTTTTTCGTGAAGTACGGTGGCCCATCTGGTGGGTCCCCGCTGTCAGGTGGAGGAATCGTTATTTTGCGCATCATAAGGAGGCACTTCCTTGCTACGGCCGTGGACCCAGCTATTAGCCTCTCCATGTACAGTGCTCTTCCGATGGAAGTCTTTCCTTGACCACGTTGACCACGCGCGCCGAGAGCACCAGGGCGGTGGATGACGGCGAGGCCTATAGGAAGGGGACGACGCAGAGCAGGGGAAGACGCGATAGTGGATGCCCATGGAGAGGAGTACGAGGGTTCACTGGTTCAGCTGCGGTGTGAGGCTGCCGTCGCCGCGGGGCCTGGCCAGTGGTGGGAGTGGTAGGGGGCGGTGAGGCCTCCGCGGTAGCACAGCTGACCACGGGAGGCAGGAGCAGGAGGCACGACCGGCGCTGCTTTGGGCGGCTGGAGCAAGAAGACCAGAGGTTGAAGAATCATGACGGCCATTGGATGGACATCGTACGGCCACTGCAGCTAGAATCATTTATATTGACTAAGTTGACGAAGCCCTTGGTACGCGTCAACTTAGTAGGCCCACAGGCCAGCCTCTGAAACGGTGCACCCCAGATGTCAGGGGGAGGAATCATTTTTTTGGCGGTTGAAGCTAGAATATCCGAGATTGAAGAAGAAGCATGACATCCGTTGGATGGACATCCAACGGCACTGCTGCTAGAACTGTGTGTTGACTATAAGTTGACAAAGCCTTGCATACGTGTCAACTTAGTAGGCCCACAAGTGTGTGGCAGAGAACTTATAGCCCATTTGTGATTTGTAAGAATGTACAACCCATTTTTGAATTCCAATGGAATTTACTATAGCCCATTTACAGTTTGTTAAAAGTACAACCCATTTTCTAGCTAGGACAACGATTAATAATTTCAACCAACCGTTCAAAACAGAATTCAATAAAATTTCCCACATTTTGGTGGGATCCGAAATATTTTTATTCCGAAATTTCTAGTCAGATTAAATACAATTTCAATATAAATTTGTATTACATAAAAATCCAACAAAACATAAAATTAAAATTTTCAAAATCCAAAAGCAATATTTTATAAACTAATTATGTGTTTGGTGCATGTTTTTATAGTTACTGCCCAGTTTTTATAATTACACCCCATTTATTATTTCTTAAAGCCCATTTTCTTGTTAAGCCTAATGCATCCCTTATAGGAAAGATTTGTAGCCCAGCGGGGCAGAGAATAACAAGTTGACCCGGATTGTGTACAACTGTCGGCCCAGTTGCATTGCTGATGTTGAAAAAAAGGCCTGTGTAGTACAATACAACATTACATGGCTACTAAGCCCACATTCAGCGATGCCGGAAAGGCCTAAACAAGGCTTTTGTACAACTTTTTGAAGTCATTGAGCTCAATTAATAATTTAAGAAAAAAGTTAGAGTACAGTGAAACCTAATTAAAAGCTGTCACGAGCGAAGAAATAATTCAACGGGTCCCACTTGTGTGTGTGTGCGTGTGTGTGTGTGAGAGAGAGAGAGACCCATCGATCGATGCTCATAAATACATCTTTCAGCCATATGCATTGATGATACTCAGTAAAAACTTATATAGTTGACACAATCATATAGGACATCGTAGCACACTAAACTTGCATACAAAAATTTCACGCAGGCGGCATAATCAGGGTGGAAGCAGTGGATCGCTATGGGTAGGGCTATGTTGAAACCAACGAACTCGTACAAAATGGTTCATCGTCTTTATCAATAACGGGGAAATATCTTGAATGCTGTGCAAAGAAAACAGACAGACAACACAATATATAAGTTCTGCTAGAACATTAAGTTGACGTACAACCCTTTCTAAAAAAAGTTCAGGTAAAAAAATAGAACAGGTCACAGTCAAATGTACTGGCACATCATTGCTTCACACCCATAGCTAGGATTTAACTAGATTTAGTTGTTACCTCAATTTAGAGCACATCCAGGCAGCCAACCCTGCCTCTTCTCCCAAAGAAGCAGTGGCCTCCGCCGCGCGATGGAGTAGGCCCTGTGCCATCCAACGTTCCAAGCAACACGAGGAAAGTCTGACGTTGACTCCTGTAATGGACATCGTCGACGGACCCGGGCACCAGCGGTGGCGGCAGGACTTCAATTGATGGATTGACCACTTCTTCGACATGCACAAACACTTGATACAGGTACATCCCTAACGTGGTCCGCGGCAGCCTTGGTGGCGATGAATAGTACAACCCCGGTTCCTGCACCGGTATCTCAACACCAACACCTTCGGTATGGTGGACGACTTCTTCATCCATGCCATAACTGTCAGAGCCTAGCTGTCTGGAGGAACAAACATACTTAAGAGCTCACCTCCAAGGTCATTGATAAGCTCATTCATGGACTTGCTGTTCCAAGCATGTCGAGGCATGCCGTGGAAGGTACACTTTGTTAAAAACTCAAGCTCAGAGGGCACCGAGCCCCATCCTGGGTGCCACTGATCAAAGCTCACCAGTGCACCATCGCAGAATAAACACTGGGAAGATTTGAACACATGACTGCAGTCGAAAGTTGTCAGGAACCTGACGAAGAAATCAGCCGGTGGCGGACAGACTTCAACGAGCAAGTCACTTATTTGGATGCCGTGCGCAATGCCAAGAGCTTTGACAAGGTCGTCCGGCAAGACGGGAGGCCGGTCGCTATTGATGGTTACCATCAGCACTTTTCCGGCAAACTGGTCGTCAAGCGCCGCCATGCCACTGTTGAGCGACAACACACAGCGCCCGAAGGCAGGACGGACCTCAGGATCTCCGGCTCAGAGATCCGCGTTGACCGGCGACATGATAGTGCGCTTGAGTACATGGAGTACAGGAGGGGGATTTGTGGGAACTGGAGTAGGAATCAAGATTCCAGAGTTGGGGGAGGGGCGGGAGATTGGGGATGAAAAGGTAGCATGAATTTCGAACACGCGCCAATATGCTCTTGGCACGCAAGCGCACGAAAACACCGGTGGCGCCCACATGTCAGCCTAAGAGTCCCTATTCTTTCTTTTTTTGAGAGCCCACCCTTCTTTTAGGATCTTTTGAGAGCCCGGCCTGAGAGTCATAATTGATCTATTTGGCATTGCGTTACTACTCGGCCCATATTCAATGACACCTCACTGGCCCAAACAAGTGTACATCATCGAAAAGACACTAAGCTCAAATTATAACTTGAAAAAAGGAGATATACTCTGAACACTGGAGAATGGTGATGCCCTCATTTAGCCCACCAGCAGTTTGAGATAATAAACAGTTCGAAACAACGATATATACATCATTCAAACACTGACTAGTGAATACTACTGACATAAACAACAAGACATGATAGTTCATAAGAAGTCTTGCTACACCACCAAAATGCACCCATCTACAGCGCTCAGACTCTCGTGATCCAGACAAGAATGACATTCTAAATAGAGGCAACTATTACATAGTAAGAGTGAGATAGACGAGGATGATCAAATGACAAGCAGCAAAGACAACAAGTCATTCAAAGAGGGATGATCCAATACCATCATAATTTGCAGCCCCGGTTCAGCCACCAGTGATCCGGAGACACCAGTACTCCACCGTTTCGACGCAACAACCCAATTACCTATCAACCTGAAGGCTTGAACCACATCACTGCCTGTCGGACTCGACACATCCAAGGATCAAAGTTAATCCAGATGCCTCTGTCATTCTCACCTTCTTTTGGCTGCAGGCTGTATCGTTGACAATCAGGGGAGTTTACTCCCAAACTCCTAGGGCTCGCCGTGTAGACACAATTTTCCATAGCAAACAGAGACTCTCTGCCATGAAGGTCCTTGCCAACGGTGATCTCCTGGTTAATCGGATAATTGAGTCCAAGAAACAGAGAGTGTGAACCAAGGCTATTTACCTGCCTCCAACTCAAAAATCCTGAAGGCCCCAACAAGCTGGTATCGTGCTCATAGACGTAACAACCACTGTCTGGAAACTCACATATTTCATGGTGCTTGCATACAGTGGGGGTTTTGCAATATAACTTTTCCGGCTCATTTGTCTGAATGGTCACCAGTCTTTTGCCGTCGTCTGATCGAGCGAGGAACCAGTTGTGCTTCCCTGTTTTTGGCAAAGGTGGTGTGATTACAAAGGCCAGTAACTGTAGGGACACTAATATTGTTAATGTAAGATCAGCATTGTTCAGAGTATGAGTACGATAATGCAAGAAACAACATTGATATGTCCCTGTTGGAACTGGGAGGAAAATACAAGGAAATGTATACTGGGTTCGAAAATATAGAAGTGCCATGCATGGTTATACTCATGTTATCTCACAATCGATTGTTCACAGGAAACAACCATGTCATGCATGTTATGTAATCATGTTCTGTCCTCACAAACAAATTCTTCAAGGAAACTAACAGACCATGCATTGTTATATACTCATGTTCTGTCGACAAAATTTTTGTGAGCATATTATTCTGTCCATTGATTGCTGAAGGGCGAACATAGTTATGTACACATGGTAAGCATTACAGGATTTCACTACTTCCGAATATAGAGTTCTCCATATGCACATTTACTTCCCTAATGTATGGTTAGATGAAACCAACAGTGTGATGCATGTTTCTACATCATGAAAATGAGGAAACTAACATGGCCATTAATACACACTCATATTTAGTAGTATATAGGTTACTATAAAATAAGGAGAATATCAATATATTCCTAACCTTTTGATTATTCATGGGTACAAATTGGCTGTAATGACATGGTCACAATCGCATGAATTACCTCAGTCCAAATATAGCCGATTTAAGGCGTCTCTAATACATTGCCATAGTTCTACTTAAATTCTGCTAAAATAGGGATATGTCAATCATCACAAAAATTTCAAACAGTGTCATGGCGTCATCATTAACATCAGACGGAAACAACTTACACGTGCCGTCCCAGCAATACGTGGTGCCATTTGCTTTGTCGATCGCGTAGATGATCCCATTGTGTTCAATAGCATCACAGAAGTGTGTATCAGCTTCGACGACGATCCACTGTGAGTTGAGCTGTCTCCGGCTAAAGAAGGCACCGGCGGAAAGATAGGCGAGTCCCTTGTCAAACAAGGCAATTAGCTTGAAGTCTGCATAATCCGCATGTCGTGTGGGCACTTGGCAGATTACAATATTCTGCAAAACAAGGTGCGTCCAATTGACGACATAATCTAGATGACTTGGACTGCGACGGCATAACTCTATATCATGCAACAGAGGAAGGATAATCTCATCGGAGGTCTGTAAGTTCACGAGCACCAACTTTTTCCCGTCTTCTCTGACGGTAGCCATCCGGTGGGAGTTCATGCCGACCCAGTACATACCTGCAAGAAGTTTTGGGCGATGGTGATCGGATCAAAGTCAAGGGAAATGATGTACGGCGACCCACTACATACCTCCAAAGAAGTTTCGGCTAATGGAGGTCGGATTGAAGTCGAGGGGCATCATGTACGCCTCCGCATCATGGTGAGAAAATCTCGCAAGACCAGATAGCAGCAAGCAGGGTGTCTTGAAAACCTTAGGCCTCGCTTCGATGATGGCTGTGTGCATGCCCCTCGAGCATGTAGCTAGCCGCAGGGCGCTCAACATATCCATACACGAACAACAGAGGTCGAGGACGTCATTGGGGAGATTGCTCCAATCGCGGCTCATATGGATGCTGCGTGGTTTGCGTTCGGCCATGATGGAGTTTGGAAGGTGGGGTTTTGGGGGGCTTGATTTACGGGGGAGAAGGCTCTCGGTGCTAGAGCGGCTAGCGAGGGAATAGTGGTACTGGGGGAGGCGAGCGAGGCGAGGGTATGCGGGGGCACAGTGAGATGATGAAGAGTGACCTCAGGATCTCCGACGAGGTGGAGATGGAGATGGTGGGAGAGGGAGATGAGCCGAGGCATGCTATACAGCAGCGGTGACAGTGATTGTGCAATGCACAAGGTGAGGCTGACTTTCGTAAGACGGACACGCCGCCTGGACTGGTGTCACCTCGGGCGCAGGGTCTTGTCATTTCACTATGAGGACCGGATGAATAATAGTATTTTGACCATCAAGTGTACCACAGCTGTACTACTACTAGTAGTAGGAGTAGTAGGAACATGAGTAGTACTCCCGTACAGGGACACATGTAGCAATGTTCAAAAAAGGGGACACATGTAGCACTAGAAGGATGGGCACGTACAAGGACAGGACCCACTCCTCAGTCTACATGTGTAGCCTTTTCGTTTAGTCTACCTCGCCGTCTAATCACCTGCCTGCGGGCCACTTCTCCCATTTACTTCTCCATCGGGAACCGATTTTCCTCGGCTTCTTCACTACTCCTTAATCTTCATTTGCATCCAAACCACACTGCATTCACATTGATTTAACCTCTTCACATCTTCCTGGGGTAATTCAGAAGCCCTATAAATAATCATCTTCTTTAGTTAGACTAGCCATCTAATCCTAATTCTCCAAACCATAGCCCTCCGGTCCAGTGGTTCCAAATGGAAAAAGAGATCGAGATGCATGTTTTTAGCGTCCAACATGGCCTCATCGAAGGCTCGTTGAGCATAGTTGCCATAGTCACTGACCACCCAAGGGTTGTTCGGAAGTGGATCAACAATGTATCCAACTCCCTCCAAAAGGTGGAGATGAAGGTCATCGGTCTCGACGCAGATTACACGGAGCGTGCCACTGGGAAGATCCAACGCGCCGCCGTCCTTCAGCTGTGCCTCAAAGATGATGTTTTGGTGTACCACATCATACACGCGCCCTCCATACCAGGCGAGCTTCACGATTTCTTGTCTTGGGAGGACATATACTTCTGTGGGGCAGCCATTGCAGGGGACAAACAGAAGTTGGAGCCGTACAACCTTGATTTGAAAAGCATCGCTGACGTACAAACCAAATTAAAGATTCCTGTAGAAGATTGTGATAAACCGGCACCATCCCTATTCGATGTAGCAAATTTTGTGCTCGGAACAAATCTTCAGAAGGGTGATGAGACGCTGGCATTAAGGTCATCTGGATGGGAGGACTATCCCTTCATGTACGAGCAGATAAAATATGCTGCCCTCGATGCCCGTGTGAGTTTCAAGATAGCCGCAAGGTCCAAAGAGCTTGTTGCGAAGCCGTCTCCCCCAGAAAATGAGAACAATAAGAATAAGAATAAGAAGAAGAAGAAGAAGAAGAAGAAGAAGCTACACCAACAGCATGGCATTATGGATGGATGAACTATTTCCTCTCTTGTAAAAAAATATTCCCTCTTTGTGTATATTGATATAGATGGACTATTTCGATGGTGTGCATGTCTTTGAAACAAGTAGTAGCATGGGTCCGCTTGACTATACGAAACTATTTATGCCCCTAGCTTTTTCTACTACTACTCCTTCCAGTGATCGGTATGAAATGCATGTGTCCGTAGACATGACAGCTTGTCCATGGAAGTTCAACTACGACAACCATCACATTTCATCCACTGCCACTCGCGATTCCCACGGCGTCGCTCCAACCCACGGCACCACGTCCCCCGACGTGCACCTCACCCCTCTCGACCGCACCGCCCCTCTGCCTTTTTGTGCTTGACATGTGGGCCACCTGAAATGCGGCGAGCATCAAGTTTCTACCACAGCCACACGCGATTCCCACGACACCGCTTGAACCCATGACACCACACGTCCCCCGACCTGCGGCTCACCCCTCTCGGCCCCACTGCCCCTCTGCCTTCGGGAGCATTACATGTGGACCAGCCACCTATCGGGTCCACATGTTATTGACTCAAAGGCAGGTGTAGTAAGGCGCAGAAGCTCAGTCTCGAGGGCCCCGAGAGGGAAATGTAACTCCTGCGCCAGGCCTTGTGGTGCTACCGCTGCACGAACTCGTGCCAAACTCGAGATATGTTTCTTTACTATACATGCACGCAATGATTTAATGGACATTGTAATCTCAACAAGTCATGGGGAGCTCTAAATTTGAATTTGAAACTTATAAAACGAAAAAATTCAAGACAAACTCTGGTTTCGTTATTAATAATGGTACAGGGGGGGGGCATTGACCCTCCTATTATTCTAAAAAAATTCAAAGCAAATAAACTGGGAGAGAGCGAGTATACCATAGGATGTGTCCCACACGAAACAAGTCCCCTGGTTTGTCACCGCGGAGATGTAGTTAGAAAGGAGCACGGTGTCTTCATACTCGTACGACAGCAAATCGGCCACAGACAGCATGGTCCACCTTTGACCGCCATGTGCAAGGTTCGTGCTATCTTCTTCAATCTCATCGTGGTTCCGTCGTACCAATTCAGGCGGTGGCCCGTTGCATGGCTGATCCCAATGTTGGACAAAGGATCTACGGGAACGGTGTCACCGTTGTAAATGTTGTGCAAATTGATGTTGGTACCCTCCCGTACATATGCAAGCCAATCTCGACTCGCACGGAGCCTAACCAGTGAAACAATGGCCAGGGGGAGAATTAGGAAATGGACACAGAAGTAGTCTATAGAATGCATTTACTACGTGATCAAACTCATCTTACCTGCTCATTGGACAAAATCCAGGTGCCCCTCAACGTTGGCATCTCAAGGGGCGTCAACTTGCAACTACGGCCACGCCGCGCTGGAGAGACCCCCAAGGAAACATCCTCGTGCGTTGCATGGAACATCAAGATGCATTTTTATGAGTAGTTTATCTTGTGAGAGAGAAGGATGAACGAGGGAAGGCCTTATTTGCAAATGTGGGGAGGGGTGTGCCAAACTACGGCCATGCCGTGCTGGAAAAAAAATTGAGTTTGGGTCAGTGGCACACCCTGCGGCAAGATGCCCGTGTGGGCTTCTTCTATAACTAACAAGATGCCCATGCATTGCAGGGAACATGAAGATGCATTCTTTTACAAAACACCTGTTGTGATTGACCCTTGTAGGAGTAATCCCATGTGTAAAAACTAATGATATCTCGAGAATTATATCGGAAAAATGGTACCTTTGGAACAAGTTTTCTCTACTACTGCTCCTTGCAGTGAGCGGTATGCAATGCATGTGTCAGCAGGCATGATATCTTGTCCATGGAAGTTGAACCACGTCGACCATCACGTTTCTTGTTTCTACCACTGCCACACCCACACGCGATTCCCACGACACCGCTCCAACCCACGGCATGACGTCCCCCGATGTGCGCCTCATCCCTCTCAGCCCCACCACTCCTCTGCCTTTGTGTGCCATACATGCGGGCCAGCTGAACTGTGGTGACCATCAAATTTCTACCACAGCCACACCCGATTGGACGCGGTTTGCCTGCTTCGATCCGTACTCCCACACCGTCGAATTTTCATCCAGCGGCTGTGACACATTTCGTCCCGGGCATCAATCCTCAGCTGGAGTACTTCTGTACTACAGGTAGTACCCGCCGGTGGCCATCTACGCCTCGTAATGCCTCGATGCCCAGCTGTGGCACCCTCGCCATAGCCACACCACCACCGGCCGGTTCATCTCGAACGAGTGAGTCGCGAACCACGCCACCACCATGAGAATGACATGTGGACCAGCCGCATTTAAGGTCCGCATGTCATTGACTCATAGGCCGGTGCACTAAGCCACTGAAGCTCGGTCCCGTGGGCCCCGAGAGGGAAATGTAACTCCTGCGGCGGGCCTTGTGGTGCTCCCGCGGTACGAGCTCGTGCCAAACCTGGAATTTGTTTCTTACTTCTACCAACTACTCCCTCTGTTCCTAAATATAAGTCTTTCTAGACATTTTAAATGGCTACCACATACGGATGTATGTAGACACATTTTAGAGTGTAGATTCACTCATTTTGTTCCGTATATAGTCACTTGTTAAAATATCTAGAAAGACAAATATTTAGGAATAGAGGGAGTAGTAAGGTACACGTGCATTGCACGCATGAGATTTGGTAACCAAATTATGAATAAATAACACACTATAGCATGTAAGCTTTGAGTCATATATGCATGATGTAGATGTTCGTTTAATTCTTATAGTTCATCTAGATCAAAATCAATTAGTTTTATAAAAAACTATTTTAAGATTCATGGAATTGTGCATTGTAAAGCGTAAAGTAAAAATAAATAGTGACAATTCATTTTGAAAAAAGAAGTTTGGGCAATTAAGATATCATTAGTTTTGACACATGGGATTACTCCTGCATGGGTCAATCACAACAGGCGTTTTGTAAAAAAAATGTATCTTGATGTTCCGTGCAATGCACGGGCATCTTGCTAGTCTCTACTCTTATAAAAAACCCGAGTTGGTGATGATGGTGTGCCTGCCATCCTGCAATATGGAGCGTCCGATCTATATCTGACGGATAGAAAGCAAACTATGACAATGTTGCAAAAAGATACCCGCACCCCTCTCCACATTTGTAGATAAGGACTTCCCTCGTTCATCTTTGTCTCCCACTAGATAAACAGCTCATATAAATGCATCTTGATGTTCCATGCAACGCATGGGCCTCTTGCTAGTTATTATTATCTCTACTCTTATAAAAAGCAGAGTTGGTGATGATGGTGTGCCTGCCATCCTGCAATATAGGCCGTCCGATCTATATCTGACGGATAGGAAGGAAACTATGACAATTGACCCACACTCCTCTCCACATTTGCGGATAAGGCCTTCCCTTGTTCAGCCTTTTCTCCCAGAAGATAAACTACTCATACAAATGCATCTTGATGTTCCGTGCAATGCACGGGCATCTTGCTAGTTATTATTATATATAAAAAACGGTGTTGGTGATGATGGTGTGCCTGCCATCCTGCAATATAGGCCGCCCGATTTATATCTGACGGATAGGAAGGAAACTATGGCAATTTTGCAAAAAGATACCCACACCCCTCTCCACATTTGCAAATAAGGCCTTCCCTCATTCATCCTTTTCTCTCACAAGATAAACTACTCATAGAAATGCATCTTGATGTTACGTGCAACGCATGGGCATCTTGCTAGTAGGGGTATAGATGTGTCGGCCCGTACGTTGCAATGGATCCAAAGTATATCTATTTAGTGGAGTGCACTCTAAACACATTATCTATTTATTTTTCTCTAACCTTTCGTAGCCATGCAACCGAGCCACATAAGCTTCATGGGTGCCCCCACATCATATTATTCATACTACGTTGACTGAAAAAAGATAAATCACCCAAAACAAGATCTTCCCGTTTTTTGTTCCTACGATGATGTGCCGTGCATGTACCTAGTTGTATAGTGGTAGTACTAGTTATAGTACAAACTTCGTACTAGTAGGAGTAGTAGTATGGAATGCACCTACTCTATCAATGAGCCCCATCAGACACCAAATTTCTTGGCTTCCGTGCTACAGCTATATCTTCCCCTCGTTTCTGTTTTCCAAACCGGCGGCGAGCGGGGTGCGGTTTACCAATAGTTGCTTTGCTCAACGGCGGTCCCACATGAAAGTGAAAATGCTAGGCAACACGCCTTCCTTAGCTATGTGGCATGCCAGACGGGCCGTGGAGTACTCCCGATTCCCGGGCGTGTGGGGGTGCGACGCGAACGCGGCAGGCCTTTTCCTCTTACTAGCAGTGTGCCCATGCGTTGCAACGGATCCAAAGTGTTGAATAGTAATACTTGTTCACAAACTTGAAAGAAATAACTCTTGTTTTGATATAGTCCTAATATATTACTTTTCACTCAAAATATATTTCTCTGGCTGTTTTGATGAGGTGAGGGAGGGATGTGATTGCTTTCAAGATAATAATGGGTTTTCTGCAAATTGGAGCAGAGAAGTGAGCTATTGTTGCAAAAATGCCACAACTTACCTCACAGCCATTAGATGCAGATCCAATGGCCAGAAACGACGGATGGCAGACACACCACCATCACCAACTGAGTCTTCTATAGGAGTCGGAGTAGAGAAACATGTATAAATTGTAACATTTGGTTCTGCTCCTTGGCATGATCGATAGACAGAAATAATGATTGGAAATGATAGGGCGGGGCTATTTCCACCAGATAAGCAGGGTACGTGGTAGCTATAGTTTGGCGCATCATCAGTTTGGTCACATGCGGTCCGACATGTTCTAGTGCTTCTAGCAAGATGCTCGTGCATTGCACGAAGTTGATGGAAAAGGTAAGCACAACTTATAAATTGACGGATGGAGTACTAGTTACAGTGATGCATATAATTAAGCAAAGGGATCACACATGTCAGTATTGACTGGAACGAGAATGCAATAGCACAATAAGAATTAAGGCCACGATGAAGCGATCACAGTGGTGGTTACAGGAGGCAAGAAGAAAGATGCATACATCACGTCCGACCTCCTCCCCCTCAACTTAGTGCGCCGGGCCATCGACCGGCGGTTAAGGAGCGGCGGCTTTTGTGGCGAGGTCAAGGTGCTTCTCAGCAAAGGCATCCAAGGCTTCCAGACGGTTGAGGAAGGCCAACGTCGTAGCATCCTCACTGGCCTTGTAGATACCTATGTACACAATTTGCTTGTACACGTGGATGTGCAGGTCTACGAATTCTTGCAGGGCAAGGTGCCTCGCGGCGAGCGCCACCTCCAAGTGGACATTCTTCGTGGCATCGGCGGGTAGTCGCAGGGCCACCAGTGCTTGAAAGAGGTTCCGGCCATGGAGACCGATTAGGGTGGCAGGCAATGAGGAGCCCGGGCGTGCGGACTGGAGGAGTACGGCGATGTCGTCCGCGAGCTTCTTGAGGATGGTGAACTTGTTGGTGGTGGCAATGATCATGTGGTCCAACCGAGAGTCGTAGTTGGCGTCGGCGGTGGCCATCCACCAGCCGGTCGCCAACACCGTCTGGAGACGATCCTCGGTGCCATGCCACAGGCTGGCGTCATGGACCATCTGGCACAGCCGCTGGCCGCTCGCGCGCATCGCCCCCATGGGTCTGGAGCGAGGACTTTTGTGCTTAGTGTAGGTGCTTAGGCAAATGCTTAGGTGCGTACAATGTGGTAGATGCATTGGAATGGAGGGGCGCCTTTATATGAGTGAAAACTGCATTGCATTCTCATCGTGCAGCCTGTTTTCCCAGTCCTCCTCCCATTACTTCCCTCATGCATTCATGATGCTAATTGAAGGAGGATGCATCATTGGCCGTTCAACATTTCGGGAACTGCTACCCCATCCCTCGTCTGCATTAAAGCCGTATCAGGAACTGCGCCGCCTGCTGTCAAATCGAATAGTACTGCACTGCCCGCTGCACGCTCGGCCGAACACGCCTCCTCGCCTCCATCAAACCCCTCCGTTAAACCCGCATGCAAACCGAGAAACCTACTGCGACCACACGTCCGTTCATGAGCGGGCTGAAATTAAACGCAATCACCGGCCGAGCTCCTCCCGTCTGCCCTCAGTTTAAATGAGGCCAGACGCCGGCCAAGCTCCTACCGTCCGCCCTCTATTTAAACGAGGCTAGACAAACAGCGGGCAAGAATTGCACCCCTCCGCCGCTCCCCCATCTCCTCCTTCACCATTTTCTCCACTCTTCCGATGGCTTCTGAGGAGCCGTTCTCTGGCACACTACCCGGCTGGGTAGCCCACCGAGCCCTCCGGATACAGGCGAGGCCGCTTGGCCTTCACCAACCTTGCTTGGCCAGATGGAGCTAGTTGCCGCCCCAAGCCGGCGTGTGGTTCAGCAACTCACCGCTCTAGTTCAGCTCGATGAGGAGTGGCGAGTTGCTCCATGCCGGCATGACGGCGAGCACGCCGGTACGGACATTATCGCTGCCGCATCGTACCGTGCCACCAGTGTCTGCAGTGGTCGCGCCTCCCGTGTCTGTCGGCGCGCCTCCCATTCCTGCAGCCGCCCCTCCCGTGCCTGTGGCAGCACCATGTAGGCAGAGACAGAATCCGGGTGCATGGAGAGCGACGAGTCGGTGGCCAGCTTCTCCATTTCCGCCGCCATCATCGAGGAGAAGTAGAATACGGGAGGCCACCGCCACTTGGGTCCCATGAAGGCCACCGCAAGCCGACGACTGCGCATTCAGGTGGTTTCTTTGCTGCTTCGTATCTTCTGAGGACCTTCGTTGACCCCGCAAATCTCTGCCGGACATGAGGAAGACAAAGGGATCCACGTGTGGCCATTTAGATTAGGTACACCCTCTCCGGCTGGCGGGAAATTTTTGTTCTAAGAATGGATAAATTGGATCTATCTATAACTAAAATAAGTCTAGATACATCCATTTCTAGGACAAGTATTTCCCGACGGAGGGAGTATTAATTATACCAAGAGAGCCAAATTAGCACTGCTTAGTTCATGTAATGTAATGAAATCCATCATGATTATATGAAGATCCAACTTTTTTATACAAAATCCTTCATGCTTATATGAAAAAAGTTCGTGTTTGCGTGAATTTCATCTGGTTGGTTAGAGTTGTGAAAATATATGCCGCTGGCGTCTGATGTCGTCCTCGGTGGAAGGAAGCGGGAGGAAATTTGCCAGCTGCCATTGGAGATGCTCTTATGCTGGAAATAATAGAGTCACATCCAATCCATTTGAGTTAATTGCGTGTATGATTCTCCCTGTATAAAAAGTTAATTGCATGTACAGTGTGCATGTGACTTGCAGGGTGGCTACAACTTCGTACAGAAAATTTAAAAGAAACAAGTCCATCCTTAATATTCTATTCTAAGTACTCTGTGGGTTCCACTATCAGTATAGTATCGAAAGAAGTATATATTAAATAAGTAATATATAATATAAAAATCTGAAGTTAAAGACAGAATTCGAACTCAGGTCATCGCGTTGCGAGCATCCGACGCTAACCAGTCCAGCACATTTTTGTTGTAGACCATGCTGGAGATATATCTCCATGTCTACTCTTATATTATACTCCATCCGTTCCTAAATATTTATCTTTTTCAGATTTCAAATGGACTACCACATACGAATGTGTACGTAGACATATTTTAGAGTGTAGATTCACTCATTTTGCTCCGTACGTAGTCACTTGTTGAAATATCTAAAAAGACAAATATTTAGGAACGGAGGAAGTAGAAAACAGAGTTGGTGATGATGGTGTGCGTGCCATCCTGCAATATAGGCCATCGGATTTATATCTAACGGATAGGAAGGAAACTATGGGAATTTTGCAAAAAGATACCCACACCCCTCCCCACGTTTGCAAATAAGGCCTTCCCTCGTTCATCCTTTTCTCTACTCTTATAAAAAATAGAGTTGGAATTGATGGTGTGCCTGCCATCCTGCAATATAGGCCGTCCGATTTATATCTGACGGATAGGAAGGAAACTAGCAATTTTGCAAAAAGATACCCACACCCCTCTCCACATTTGCAAATAAGGCCTTTCGTCATTCATCCTTTTCTCTCACAAGATAAACTACTCATAGAATGCATCTTGATGTTCCATGCAACGCATGGGCATCTTGCTAGTCTCTCACATGATAAACTACTCATACAAATGCATCTTGATGTTCCGTGCAACGCACGAGCATCTAGCTAGTTTCTTTTAAAATAGTTATTGCGATAATTGGGTTGAAGTGATATATTTTATGTCTGCCCCGAATGATTTCAGATTCACTAGTACTAACGAAGAAAAGGTTACCTTGTTAATTAACAGAAAACATGGTGAAAACTATCACATGAGGCCGGTAAAAACAAGGCACACTGGGTTCAACGTCATCATCACTATAGCTGTGCGCGCGCGAGAAGTCTACATATCGAGGGGGCTACGGAGGAAAAGACGTATCAAGTGTGTATGGGCGAGGCACATAGACACAATGTTTGAGAGACAAACCAATTGACAGATTAAGATCAGATCGAGTTGTCACCCTTCTGCTGTCATTGTTGGGGTTGGGGGGGGGAGGGGGAGGGAGAGAAAGACGTATCGAGAGTGTGCGCGGTAGGCACAAAGGCACAACTAGCGAGTGTGTGTGTATGTGTGCGTGTTTGAAAGAGGAGTAGATAGATTACTATCAAGATCGAGGTGCCACACTACTCCTTCGGTGTCAGGTAGTGTGTGTGTGTGTGTTTGAGAGAGAAGCCAGTCGGTAGATTAGTATCAAGATCGAGGTGTCACCCTACTCCTTCGGTGTTGGGAAGTGTGTGTGAAACTGCTAGTTATCAACTAGAGGGGGGGGGTTGAATTGGCAATTTTTATGAAAGTCTTCAAAACACGGGGGCTTTGAAGACAAATAGTAGAAATGAACCTATTGATATTCAGCGGAAGGTAGACTACACTAGACAAGCCATAGTCAAGTAAGCAATGAAGTGAAAGCATGAAGACTCAGTGGCTAGGTAGTATGGATCAAGATGGAAGATAGTATGAAGCCAATCAACAATAGTCTTCACACAGTGAAGTCAATTAGATCATGCAATCAGGCAATGACTTCACAAAGACAAACATTAAGTAAAGAGAGGTAAGAGATAGAACCAGTTGCTTGGTGAGGACATGCATTTGTTGGACCAGTTCCAATTGCTGTGACAACTGTACGTCTGGTTAGGGAGGCTGAGATTCAACTTAGAAGACCGCGTCTTCACCTTATTCCCCTTGAGCTAAGGACACATAGTCCTCGCCAATCACTCTGGTAAGTCTTCAAGGGAGACTTCCAAACCTTCACAGACTTTGTTCACCGGCGATCCACAATGACTCTTGGATGCTCAGAACGCCATGCCTAACCGGCTGGAGGATTCACAGTCCTCAAGTGTAACAAGTCTTCAGATCATGCAGACAGAAAGACTTCAGTAATGCCTAACACTCTTTGGGTCTGGGTGTTTAGGGCTTTGTGCTCGCAAGGATTTCTCTCTCAAAGCTTTGGAGGTGGGTTGCTCTCAAACGACAAAAGTCGTGCACTAACTCTGAGCAGCCACCAATTTATGGTGTAGGGGGTGGGCTATTTATAGCCAGGAGGCAACCCGACATGATTTGTCCGAAATAACCCTGGATCACTAAGGAACTGACACGTGTCCAACAGTCAGATTTCAAACACACATGACATCTTGACTTGAGCTACAAGTAAAGCTGACTTATCCAGCTCTGGATAAGATTTGCTCTCATTGTCTTGACTCGAAGACTTAGGATTTGGTTGAGCATCACTTCAGTCACTCTGACTTTGTTCACTTGGACCCCACTTAATAGTACGGTGGTTCCTATGACTCAACAAAGAAGAAAAGGAAACTATGAAACAACTATGTCTTCACAATCCATAGTCTTCATGCGATGTTTTCTCATGTCATAGTCTTCAATGTGAATCTCTTCATAGACCACCATTGTCTTCAATGTCTTCACACATTTTTAGGGGTCATCTCTGGTAGGTAAACCGAATCAATGAGGGACTACTACCTGTGTTATCCTGCAATTCTCACAAACACATTAGTCCCTCAACCAAGTTTGTCGTCAATACTCCAAAACCAACTAGGGGTGGCACTAGATGCACTTACAATCTCCCCCTTTTTGGTGATTGATGACAAACTGGTTGAAGTTTTCAACAGGGATAAAAGTATGTGAAATTGTAGGGGTAAAGGCATTGTCTTCATAAGTAGCAAAAAGGCCCCCCTGAAGATGTGCATATACGTAGTTTGCTCTTGAAAGCAAATGCACATGGCAGGTTTTAATTGTGGAGATCCTCTTCACTTTATGAAGACAATTCATTATGCAAGAAAAGATATAACGAAGATAATGACATGCATAATTATAAATGGGCGTCTGCGGAATGACTTCATGCGGAATTTATCATCGCATCACAAAGTGGCAGACGACCATCAAGTTTTAAGTGTTACAACCCAAAGAACCAAATGTATCAAAAGCAAGAGTTGTAACCACTTAGCAAAAGCAAAAAAATAGCAACCACCCATATGGACCCGCTTGAAGACTATCAACTCATATGCTTCTCCCCCTTTTGTCAGTAAGGACCAAAAAGGTTTTAAGACATAGAGCATCTACTCATTCCCATCAGGAGCAAATGAAGGTGCAGGGTCGACGTTGACGTTCGGTGGTGCATAGGGGCCTGGTGTAGTGTCGAGACGTGGTGAAGCCATGGCTGGTGAAGTGGCACCGTCTTCTTCTTCTTCTTCTTCGATGACTCTCGCAACAACAGTTGCAGCCGAAGATGAATACTCCGAATCGTCAATTAGTGGAGTCCAACGCCATCTTGCATTGCGAGGAGGAGTGGAGTCAAATTTGAAACCCTTAGTGAAGCCATCTTCACGAAGATCGCCTTTAGAGCAGAGAAGTGTGAGACTCTTCCAGGACCTCCTACGGGCGTCATGAGCAACAAATGAGTTCTTGGTGGCCAAGTTTCTGATGTGATTGACGTCCACCAAGATGCTCTGCATCTGATGCTTTAGCCAGTCGTGGTGCCTATCTTGTTTCTGATGCAAGGACATGAGAAGTTCTCGGTCATTGATCACACGAGATCGTTTCCGAGGCCTTTGAGCAATGGTGCTGTCAGTGGCTTCAGTAGTTGCACGATGAGGTGCACGTGTATTGCTAGCCAGAGGATAGACACAAGTTGCAGCAAGAACTCCTTCAATGGGTTGCGTGAAGCTTTGGCAATCAACATTATGAAGATAAAGGGGCTCCTTGGCAGGCTCAGGGTAGATGGCTTCAACAGACATATCAACCTCAAGCAAGAAGATAAGATGGTTACGCGCATAAGGCTGATAGTTGATAGAAGAGTGAAGCTTGATTAAGCGCATCACCCATGGAGCATAAAACTTCAGGCCAAAGAGATCAATTCCAAATGCAGCAAGTTTCCTGATGAAGAAATCTTGAGCATTGAAGCTGATGCCATTCAGAATATAGAACACCAATGTCTTCATTGCGCCTTCAAGCTTGGCTGCAGGAGAATGTCCTTTGACGGGCCATAGTGTTCGCCTAATAATGTGATAAATAGTCCGTGGAAGATACTCAAGGTCATCGACAAAGAATTCCTTCGGATATTCAGCATCTTGTGGCAGTGGCTTCATCATGCTGAGCATCTGACTCATGTTTGGCTCAGGCTTCTGAAAGATGCTCTCCAACGCATTCCTGTGTAGCTGACAACCAGGTTCATAGTATTCACCTGGAGTGGGCAGGGGAGTGAGCTCGATGATATCTTGAGCTTTGGCTTCATGGTGCACATCAGCTATCATCCACTCAAGGACCCAAGTCTTCGGATCCCTGTTGTAGCCACGAATGTGAAGAGTAGCATAGAACTGCAACAGAAGCTCTTCGTTCCAATGCTCTTTATCAGTGACAAACTGCAGAAGGCCAACATCTTTGAAACAGTCTAAGGCTTCTTCCAAGCAGGACAGTCCAGCAATGGCTTCACAATCCAGACGCATGTGAGGAAAGATCCGCTCTTGATTGTATAAGATACTGGAGTAATAACTGCGCTGCATAAAGCTCTAGAAGCGACCAGATGAGATATTTGGCTTCGAGTATGGGTTCTGGGCACTGTTGAAGAATGTGTTGTGTGCCCTGAAGCTGTTGACACTGAATGAGCCTGGTGATGATGCAGAAGCACGGAACCTTGGTAGTCTGGGCTTTGGCTTCTGGACCTGAGGCCTATGCTCCACATGGTATTCATATTGAGGTCTGGGAGCAGTGGGAGGAACCATGATTGGCCATTTCACAATGACCAGCTGTCCGCGATCGAAGGCCTGTTCAATTGTGTGAGGCCTAGGAGATAGAACAGTGGCTTCAGCATCCACATGGGCTTCAGGTTGCACACTAGCTTCGGGTGCAACATCAGCTTCAGGCGCCACATTATCGTTAGCCATGACAATGTCATTGGCTTCAACAGTGTTGGTTGGGGCCGCCTTAATGTTTTCAACCTCCTCTTCAGTAGCAAGAGGGTCAGGCACGGACACGTTCTCCTCGAGAACGACTTCTTGAGTGACAGGGGGTGTGGCAACTCTTTCTTCTTCTTGTCTTGGTTCTGGATTTTCTTCGGCTGATGCAGCCAGAATGTCTTCAACAGCTTTGGCTTCAGACCCAGAGACATTCACAGTAGGAATTGCTCCAAGAAACACTTCACGTGTGACTGAGCTTTGTTGCACCTCTCCTTCTGGAATGCTCGACATGGTGACCGGAGGCCTAGGGCCTTTGCGAAGCCTGCGGAACACGGGCGACGCCTGTGTTGATGGAGTGGTCTGCACCATGTAGTCGTCATCAAGTACCAGAGTGGTGACTTGAGGGGTTGGTGTTCTGGGGGTTTCATCGTGAATGGGAGTGTCTTTTTGTGGGTGATCAGCCCACGATGCATCCTGAGCAATTGGCGTCAAAGGACGACCAATGCTGATGAGTTTGCTATTTGAAAGAATGGGTGATGATACCGGTTGGCGCTTGATCTGAGGAAGGACTTCATCATCTTCTACATTGTCTTCACGACCAATGTATTCAGCTGTGATGGGGTCAACAGTTGGTACTTCTTCATCTTCAGGAGCCTCTGTGATAGCAGGCTCGTGAACTACAAGTTGACGCTCTTGGTTGGAGGAGGAAGGACGTGCAACGGAGATGGGCTCAACAACCAGTGGCTCTGTGGCTGTCGGATCACGGGTTCCGGCAAACCCTTGAGGTTCAAACTCTGGGGTGCGCGCGAAGTTCTTTCCCTCCTTCCGATCTACGCCCTAGCTCGCTAAGGTCTCGCAGACGAACTCGACGCACTCGCAACACAAAGACACAAGGTTTATACTAGTTCGGGCCACCGATGTGGTGTAATACCCTACTCCAGTGTGGTGGTGGTGGATTGCCTCTTGGGCTGATGATGAACAGTACAAGGGGAAGAACAGCCTCCTGAGGTCGAGGTGTTCTTATGCTTGGTGTGCTAAGGGTTGGCCTTTGATCAGATCGGCCCTCCTTGGTGGTGGCTAGTCCAACTTATATAGGCCCTGGTCCTCTCCCCAAATATTGAGCAGGAAGGGAGCCAACAACGACGGCCAATTTGAAAGGGGACGGCTAGTACAAGCTATCCTGACAAAAGGTGGTCTTCGCCTGCCAAAGGTTCTAGTGGTGACATTGTCCTGGGCTCCATGGTGACCTCCGTCCTGCCATCCTTCTGGTCTTGGTCTTGTTGCACTGATATGGAAACCTTTGCCTGATGCCTCGGTACTCCGCGCCTGCATTTTCCTCCTTAGCACCAAAGAGGAAACAAGGACGCTGCGCGCTGGCACCCGCCTGGTGTCGATCGTCATTGCTCACGTCACGAGAGCCTCGCGAGGTTCGCCCTGCCTTGGTATCTCTGCTCCTCACGAGGCATCCTGGTGAGGCCGCTCCTGAGGAGGTCTTGCATCGTCCGCTTCGCGAGGCTTGGCCCCTCGCGAGGGTCTTGAATGCCTTGTTGATGATGATGGGCCGTATAGACCTGCCAACACAACCACGCCATGGGCCGCAGGCAGGCAAGTCTGGGGACCCCCGTTCCTAGAATGCTGACAGTAGCCCCGGGCCCAAGGTGCGCTCGGGCTTGGCTTCGAGGCGAAGCCAAAGGATCAAGCGCAGAGCTCCCCGGACCCCAAAAGGCTGCAGCCTCGGTTGACGCATGGCGATTGATTGGTCGTGGGCATCTCCACTTCCCCATGTTGCCTCGGCAACTGCTCGATTTGACAAGTCCCTGCGACATGCAAGGAAAATCATCATTACCTATGATCATGGGAGGCGCCGATTGGCCTTCTTCCGCTATAAATGGGGAGGGGGGGGGGCAGAGCCCCCGACGCCCATCTCTTCTTAGTTCACTTGCTTCTTCCTCCTTGCTCCACCGCTTGCAGGAATGGCGCCCATCCGAAGATTCTCCGCCGAAGAGAAAGGAAAGGCCCCCCGCGATGATCCAGAGCCGCTTCCGCCTAAGAAGAGGTCAGTTCACCATCGCGACGAAGCGGCGATGGAGGTGGTGACGAGGCCCTGGTGCGAGCGGCCTCCTCTAGGGTATCCGCTAACCTTGTACGCCCGAGCCGAGGGCTCAGGAGGGCGGGGCGACGAGTGGCACCGCCCGCGCCGTGGCCGTGGTCGCCGCGCCGCGGGGACACACGCCGTCACCCTAGGGGTCCATGCCGCGGACTCGTCGCGTGAGTTCGTGCTGTGGGCAGCGATGCCACCAAGCACCTGGATACGCCTCCCACCATTCTTCGCCGCCGAGTTGCTTCGAGGGGCGTCCGCGAACTTTGGCTACAACATGCTGACTACAACGCCCCAGCAACCGGAGCGGAGATTGGAACCATCACCTCCGGGAAGATCTTCATGACCCGAGGCTGGGGTGAGATTGCCCGGGTCTGCCGTTCGTGTTGGGGAACGTAGTAATTTCAAAAAATTTCCTACGCACACGCAAGATCATGGTGATGCATAGCAATGAGAGGGGAGAGTGTGTCCACATACCCTCATAGACCGAAAGCGGAAGCGTTAGCACAACGCGGTTGATGTAGTCGTACGTCTTCACGATCTGACCAATCAAGTACCAAACACAGGGCACCTCCGAGTTCTGCACACGTTCAACTCGATGTCGTCCCTCGAACTCTGATCCAGCCAAGCTTTGAGGGAGAGTTCCGTCAGCACGATGGCATGGTGACGATGTTGATGTTCTACCGTCACAGGGCTTCGCCTAAGCTCCGCTACAATATTATCGAGGTGGACTATGGTGGAGAGGGGCACCGCACACGGCTAAAAGATCTAAGAGATCAATTGTTGTGTCTATGGGGTGCCCCTCTCCTCCGTATATAAAGGAGGGGAGGAGAGGGCCGGCCAAGGGGAGGAGGCGCGCCCAAGGGGGGGAGTCCTACTCCCACCGGGAGTAGGACTCCTCCTTTTCCTATTTGGAGAGGGAGAGGGAAGGAAGAGGAAGGAGGGAGGAAGGAAAGGGGGGCCGGCCCCCCTTCCAATTCGGATTGGGCTTGGGGGGGCGCCCCCTCCCTTGCTCCTTTCCCCTCCTTTCCACTAAAGCCCATTAAGGCCCATATACCTCCCGGGGGTTCCGATAACCTCCCGGTGCTCCAATATTATCCCGATCTCACCAGGAACCATTCCGGTATCCAAATATAGTCATTCAATATATCGATCTTTATGTATCAAACATTTCAAGACTCCTCGTCATGTACGTGATCACATTCAGGACTCCGAACTACCTTCGGTACATCAAAAACCATAAACTCATAATATAACCGTCATCGAACTTTAAGCGTGCGGACCCTACGGGTTCGAGAACTATGTAGACATGACCGAGACACGTCTCCGGCAAATAACCAATGGCGGAACCTGGATGCTCATATTGGCTCCTACATATTCTACGAAGATCTTTATCGTTCAAACCGCATAACAACATATGTTGTTCCCTTTGTCATCGGTATGTTACTTGCCCGAGATTCGATCTTCGGTATCTCAATACCTAGTTCAATCTCGTTACTGGCAAGTCTCTTTACTCGTTCCGTAACACATCATCCCGCAACTAACTGATTAGTTGCAATGCTTGCAAGGCTTAAGTGATGTGTATTACCGAGTGGGCCCAGAGATACCTCTTCGACAATCAGAGTGACAAATCCTAATATTGAAATACGCCAACCCAACACGTACCTTCGGAGACACCTGTAGAGCACCTTTATAATCACTCAGTTACGTTGTGACGTTTGGTAGCACACAAAGTGTTCCTCTGGTAAACGGGAGTTGCATAATCTCATAGTCATAGGAACATGTATAAGTCATGAAGAAAGCAATAGCAACAAACCAAACGATCAAGTGCTAAGCTAACGGAATGTGTCAAGTCAATCACATCATTCTCCTAATGATGTGATCCCATTAATCAAATGACAACTCTTTGTCTATGGCTAGGAAACATAACCATCTTTGATCAATGAGCGAGTCAAGTAGAGGCATACTAGTGACAATCTGTTTGTCTATGTATTCACACATGTATCTTCCGATTAATACAATTCTAGCATGAATAATAAAAATTTATCATGATATAAGGAAATAAATAATAACTTTATTATTGCCTCTAGGGAATATTTCCTTTAGTCTCCCACTTGCACTAGAGTCAATAATCTAGATTACACAGTAATGATTCTAACACCCATGGAGCCTTGGTGCCGATCATGTTTTGCTCGTGGAAGAGGCTTAGTCAACGGATCTGCAACATTTAGATCTGTATGTATCTTGCAAATCTCTATGTCTCCCACTTGGACTTGATCCTGGATGGAGTTGAAGCATCTCTTGATGTGCTTGGTTCTCTTGTGAAATCTGGATTCCTTTCCCAAAGCAATTGCACCAGTATTGTCACAAAAGATTTTCATTGGACCCAATGCACTAGGTATGACACCTAGATCAGATATGAACCCCTTCATCCAGACTCCTTCATTTGCTACTTCCGAAGCAGCTATGTACTCCGCTTCACATGTAGATCCCGCTACGACACTTTGTTTAGAACTGCACCAACTGACAGCTCCACCGGTAAATAAAAACACGTATCTAGTTTGTGATTTAGAATCGTCCGAATTAGTGTCAAAGCTTGCATCAACGTAACCATTTACGACGAGCTCTTTGTGACCTCCATAAACGAGAAACATATCCTTCGTCCTTTTTAGGTATTTCAGGATGTTCTTGACCGCTGTCCAGTGATCCACTCCTGGATTACTTTGGTATCTCCCTGCTAAACTAATAGCAAGGCACACATCAGGTCTGGTACACAACATTGCATACATGATAGAGCCTATGTCTGAATCATAGGGAACATCTTTCATTTTCTCTCTATCTTCTGGAGTGGTCGGGCATTGAGTCTTACTCAACTTCACACCTTGTAACACAGGCAAGAACCCTTTCTTTGCTTGATCCATTTTGAACTTCTTCAAAACTTTGTCAAGGTATGTGCTTTGTGAAAGTCCAATTAAGCGTCTCGATCTATCTCTATAGATCTTGATGCTCAATATATAAGCAGCGTCACCGAGGTCTTTCATTGAAAAACTCTTATTCAAATATCCTTTTGTGCTATCCAGAAATTCTATATCATTTCCAATCAACAATATGTCATCCACATATAATATCAGAAATGCTACAGAGCTCCCACTCACTTTCTTGTAAATACATGCTTCTCCAAAAGTCTGTATAAAACCATATGCTTTGATCACACTATCAAAATGTTTATTCCAACTCCGAGAGGCTTGCACCATTCCATAAATGGATCGCTGGAGCTTGCACACTTTGTTAGCTCCCTTTGGATCGACAAAACCTTCCGGTTGCATCATATATAACCGTTCTTCCAGAAATCCATTCAGGAATGCAGTTTTGACATCCATTTGCCAAATTTCATAATCATAAAATGCGGCAATTGCTAACATGATTCAGACAGACTTAAGTATCGCTAAAGGTGAGAAGGTGTCATCATAGTCAATCCCTTGAACTTGTCGAAAACCTTTTGCAACAAGTCGAGCTTTATAGACAGTAACATTACCGTCAGCGTCAGTCTTCTTCTTGAAGATCCATTTATTCTCGATGGCTTGCCGATCATCTGGCAAGTCAACCAAAGTCCACACTTTGTTCTCATACATGGATCCCATCTCAGATTTCATGGCCTCAAGCCATTTTGTGGAATCTGGGCTCACCATCGCTTCTTCATAGTTCGTAGGTTCGTCATGGTCTAGTAACATAACTTCCAGAACAGGATTACCGTACCACTCTGGTGCGGATCTTACTCTGGTTGACCTATGAGGTTCAGTAACAACTTGATCTGAAGTTTCATGAGCATTATCATTAACTTCCTCACTAATTGGTGTAGATGTCACAGGAACTGGTTTCTGTGATGAACTACTTTCCAATAAGGGAGCAGGTACTGTTACATCATCAAGATCTACTTTCCTCCCACTCATTTCTTTCGAGAAAAACTCCTTCTCTAGAAAGGATCCATTCTTAGCTCGGTCTCCCCTTTCTATCCTCGTGACGGCTTGGTGCTCTACGCTGATAGGTCCCGGTCCCCAGGCAGGCTGCAACCGTCGTTGGTATGCCAAGTTGCGATGCCGTGGTCAAGGCCAGGAGGTGAGTGGCCCGAAGTCCGGTAAGAGCTCCCGAGGCGCGATGCCCAGGAGGTCCCCCTTAGCGCCCAAGCAACCGTGAAGAGGCAAGAAAGGGAGGAGACATTGCCGCAATGGAGCCGCTGCGAAGGTCTCGTGTCGTGGCGATAGGTGGGTTCTGTGTGTGAACTTATCTGGTCTGTCTGGAGTCTACTCCTCGTGGCACGCCCGGGCTCGTGCGTTGGTCGCTGTAGCATAGCCATGCCAGGCCCATGCGGGTTTCCCCCTCCCCTCCGTGCTCTTCTTGGTGCTCTGCATCCTCAGGTCCCGGCCCTTGAGCGAGCTCAGCCGCCGCTGGTATGCCAGGTCGTGATGCCGTGGTCAAGGCCAGGGGATGAGGGTTGGAGAGCCAGTAAGAGCTCCTGAGACGCGATGCTCAGGAGCCCCCCTTTTAAAGCGCAAGCGAATCACATGAGAGAAGAAGGAGAGTTCGTGGTACCACCTGCCATGATCCTTAGGGAGCCCCTGCAAGTTAACGCGAAGAAGGGCGCCGTACCGCTGATTTGCTTCTGGAGCGGGTGAGGGGACTCCCTACTGCAGAGAGCCCCCGGGGCGTGTACAGCCCCACCCTAACACGTGGCTGGCACGGTAGGGTTTAACGAGGTGTGCCTGGGCACTCGTGAGCCAGCGCGGGACTCACGAGGTCCTACCTTAAGGCGGGTTGCGCCTGGTCTCGGCCCTTGTTTATTGTCTTGGTCCTACAAGATGGCCAGACAACGCAAAAGGGTCCCTGAAGAATGGTGCCGGCGCGCGGCCCCCGTAGTGGGCAACAGTCAAGCAAGTGATATCCATAGGTAGGTTAAGCATGGAAGGCAAATCAGCTTGGGTAAATGCAGAAAGATACATGCCACCGGGTCAGGCCCGGGCGGCTAGGGGATGATGTAGCCCGAGGGGCGCCCCCAATAGGGTAAACTAAAGGCATAATCTAAAGAGATACATGCCACAGGGACGGACCCACACGGCCTGGGAATAATGCAGCCCGAGGGGTGCTCCCAGCTAAATGAACTTGGAAAATGACACCTGATTCTGTCATCGAAGGAGAGTTGGTGCAGCTGAAGGCACGCGGCAAAGGGGTCATTCCTCACGAGCCACCGGGGCCCTGAGCCTCGGGAGGCTCTGGGGGCTCAGGTGGTTCCCTGAGGACCGTCTCCATCTCTGCTAGGACGACGTGGTGCCTAGCCTCCTCAGCCGCTAGGACACGCTGCAGGTTGCGCTGCTAGGCTGATGACATGCTCGGCAAGCCGAAGGGCATGCGAACGTAGCTGTGTGGTGGACCCTTGCAACGGCCCACGTGCGAAGGCCAAAAAAGCTCCTGAGATGCGGCCCTGTTGAGCCCTGGTATGTCGACGCAGACGCGTAGCCCGGCATCCTCGCCTAGATGGGGAGCTGCGCCTCGTGAGCGGCGGTCGCCGCACATGGCCCTTGCATCTTGCAGTTCCTGAGTGGTCTTGGTGATGAAATCCTGAGCGGTGGGCGCTCCTTGCCCTGTGTTCTCCTGAGGGAAACGTGCCGCGAAGCACGCCTCCAAGTGGTGCCCGAGCGCCTCCCTTGTGATGTTGGCAAGGTATGAGGCCCTCCAGAAGAGAGCCCCCGAGCCCTGCCCGAGGAGGGCGCTGGGCACGCCTTCCTATGCGACAGAGGGAGGCGCCCCTAGAGCGGGCGTTGATCCTGACGAGGTTCCAGCCGCGACGACACCCTCCTGAGATCCGGCATGGCGCAACTGCTTCTTCTTCTTGGGGATGGCCTCGGGAGGATCCCCGCTCTTGCTGTCGGGCTCGTCGATTGCGGCAGCTTGGAAGGCGCGCTCGAGGGAGCACACCGCATCCCTCTCTTCGCACGGGACCGTGATGATTCCACCGCTTCCTAGCATCTTCAGGACATTGTAACCATGGTGTGTCACCGCCATGAACTTGGCCAGGGCTGGATATCTGAGGATGGCGTTGTATGGCAGATGGATGTGCGCGACATCAAAGTTGATGAGCTCGGTGTGGTAGTTCTTGCGTTCCCCAAAGGTGACAGGGAGGCGGACCTGCCCTATCGGTGTGGTGGAACTGTCGGCCACTCCCGAGAAAGGCTTGGTAGGCTGAAGCTGCTCATATGGCACTTGGAGGTTGTCGAACGTGTCGACGGACAGGACGTTGAGCCCTGCACCGCCGTCGATGAGGGTCTTGGTAACTTGCACATTGCTGATGACTGGTGAGCAAAGCATCGGGAGGGCGCCAGTGGTGGTTGCGCACTTGAGCTGATCTGCCGAGCTGAAGGTGATGGCGCACTGGGACCACCTGAGCGGGCGCGTGTCCTCGAGCTTGGGGAGGACTGCATTCACCTCATGAGTGAACTGTTTGAAGCTACGCTGCGAGGCTGGGGCCTGTGCGCCGCCCAAGATGTAGGCGATTGTGCACGGCTCCTGGAAGCCCCCAGCCCCCTCGTCTTGATGGTGGTCGTCATTCCTTCTTGGTGGTGGCGGCAGCGGGGGAAGACCGGCATTGCCCTGAGGGCAATCCTCACGAGGCTGGTCCCTCTAGGCGCCCTTGCGAGGATGATCCTGCTAGCGGTCCTCACGAGGCCTATCACGCCACTCCTAGAGCGGACCACGGTCGTCCCAGCGTCCACCTCCACGTCGTCCTCCTTGGCCGTAGCCCCGGTCGCTGCGCTCTGGGCGTCGAGTGAAGCGTCCTTTGCGAATGGCTCTGAGTTCTTGACAGTCACTAGTGTTGTGGGTGTTTAGGTTGTGGAATGCGCAGAATGGTCGGTTGTCCTTGGACGACTCGGGCTGGTCTCTGCCTCGCTTGGTGTCCGTCTCCGCTGCGAGCACGGCTGTTTCCTTGCACTTCACGTCCTTGGCCTTGGCCTTCTCCTCCTCCGCGCCCGCAGCTGAAAGCTCGAGGAGGGAAAGGCGCCCCTCCTCAGCCCTTGCGCACTTGGTCGCCAGGTTGAACAGCTCCTGAGATGTGCACAGCTCCTCGTGAATAGCGAGCTCCTCCTTGATCTTGACGTCGCGGACACCGTCAGAGAACACGGAGATGATGGCCTCGTCTGTAACCTTGGGGATCTTGAGGCGAGTGTTGTTGAAGCACTGGATGTACTTCTGGAGGGTCTCTCCCGGTTGTTGCTTGATGCGGCACAGGTCACCCGCGGCCGGCAGGCGGTCGCGAGTGCCCTGGAAGTTGGTGACGAAGCGGTCGCGCATCTCGTCCCAGGAGGAGATTGAGCCTTGTGTCAGGTTCAGGAGCCAGGAGCGGGCACCATCCTTGAGAGCCATAGGAAACCAGTTCGCCATGACTTTCTTGTCGCCGTTGGCCGCTTCGATGCTCAGCTCGTAGAGCTGCAGGAACTCCGCAGGGTCAAGGGTGCCGTCGTAGTGAGGAGGCAGATCTAGCTTGAACTTGCCCAGCTAGGCGACGCTACCCAGCTCGGGGGTGAAGGCGCGGCAGCCGCCCATGGTCGCCGGGGCCCGTCTCAGAGGTGGAGCTTGGACTTGATGAGGTCCGCGCGCGCCACCACGGGTAGCGCGCAGGCTTGGCGAGGCGGCGCGGGGAGTGCAGGTGCAGCTTCTCGCGACCGAGGAATCTCTTTGCAGTTTCTCTCTTCGCGCGCGGGCACCGGGCGTGGTGGATCGCACCATGGGGCCACGCTTTGGTGCCAAGGCACCGTCTTGGGGCAGAGGTGGTGGAGGCACTCCACGAGCCACGTCGCCTGTGGCTAGAGGAGGGCAAGGCAGAGAGGGGGATGGCGCCGGGGAGCCCCCTGCGGCACAGACGAGCTCGACGACGCGGTCGAGCCAGTCCTCGTAGAGGTCATCGATCGGGCGGTAGCGCAGAAGCTCGTTCGCCATGAGGAGCGCGGCCTACGCGTCCATGGGAGTGCGACGTGCGTGGGACGAGGAACCAGCCAGGGTTAGCGATGGGGTGGCGGTGCGGCCGTCCTGCCGCACCGATGGGTGCAGCAAGGACGCTTGCTGCTCGTTCCCCGCCGGGACGGTGGCGGCGTTGGCGGTAGGTGACGGGGAACGATGAGGTGGCTCGCCGATGGGAGCCGTCTGAGCAATGCGGGCAGTGAGGGCAGCCCGGCGCTCAGCTCGAGCACGGCGAGCGTCCGCCATAGAGACGACGGAGCAACGGAGCGCCGATCGACGGAAGGGAAGCTTCGGCGCACCCCTACCTGGCGCGCCAAATGTCGGATCACGGGTTCCGGCAAACCTTTGAGGTTCGAACTCTGGGGTGCGCGCGAAGTTCTTTCCCTCCTTCCGATCTACGCCCTAGCTTGCTAAGGTCTCACGGACGAACTCGACGCACTCGCAACACAAAGACACAAGGTTTATACTGGTTCGGGCCACCGATGTGGTGTAATACGCTAGTCTAGTGCGGTGGTGGTGGACTGCCTCTTGGGCTGATCATGAACAATACAAGGGGAAGAACAACCTCCTGAGGTCGAGGTGTTCTTGTGCTTGGTGTGCTAAGGGTTGGCCTTTGATCAGATCAGCCCTCCTTGGTGGTGGCTAGTCCTACTTATATAGGCCCTGGTCCTCTCCCCAAATATTGAGCGGGAAGGGAGCGAACAACGACGGCCAATTTGAAAGGGGACGGCTAGTACAAGCTATCTCGACAAAAGGTGGTCTTCGCCTGCCAAAGGTTCTAGTGGTGACATTGTCCTGGGCTCCATGGTGACCTCCGTCCTGCCATCCTTCTGGTCTTGGTCTTGTTGCACTGATATGGAAACCTTTGCCTGATGCCTCGATACTCCGCGCCTGCTCTTGCCTCCTTAGCACCAAAGAGGAAACAAGGATGCTGCGCGCATTGGCACCCGCCTGGTGTCGATCTTCATGTCTCACGTCATGAGAGCCTCGCGAGGTTCGCCCCGCCTTGATATCTCCACTCCTCGCAAGGCAGCCTGGTGAGGCTGCTCCTGAGGAGGTCTTGCATCGTCCACCTCGCGAGGCTTGGCCCCTTGCGAGGGTCTTGAATGCCTTGTTGATGATGATGGGCCGTATAGACTTGCCAACACAGCCACGCCATGGGCCGCAGGCAGGCAAGTCTGGGGACCCCCGTTCCCAGAACGCCGACAGTGGCAGCAGCACGCTCTTTTTGCGAAGACTTTGTCTTCGGCTTCTTGGTTGATGGAGCACCATCAGAGGCATCCTTGTGCTTTCGCTTCCTGGCATCAGCTTCAGCTGCCCTTGTTTTCTTCAGCTCTGAAGCTGCTGAGGGGACCTTAGGCTTCGAGCCTGTCATGCCGGCAGGGAAGACAATGCTAGGTGCATCCTACCTTTGTGCTTCAGTGTGTACTGTAGCATACTTCTTCTTCTATTTAACAGCCATCCTTGGATCGATGCCAGGGCGCCCCAGTGCCTTGCACTTCTCAGCCTCATTGTGTGCTTGAACATTGCGAAGTATTTCATCCGCTCTCTTGAGCCTTTGGCTTCCTCGCGTTTCTGGTGAAACTGCTCCTTGAGGTTCTGCAGCATCTGCTTGAAGTTTTGAACATCATCTATGCTGAGCTTTGCCATGTGCTTCTTGAACCGAGCCTTCTCAAAATCAATTTTGTTCTTCAGCTCAATGATCTTCTGAGCCAAGGCCAGCTCATTTGCAATGGCTCCATGGAAGGTGACGCTGATGTCCACTGGCAGCTGAAGATCATCGATGCTGATGCTCTGGTCGTTGAACCACTCATCAATTAAGCTGTTCAAAATTTCTACATCAAAGAGGGGAAGGTCGTTGAAGATCTCCGCCTCTTGCTTGCTCTTTATCAGAAGCTCATGAGCATCATCACCAAAGTATTCGTTGCTTGACAGATCAATGGTTTCATCTTTGTTCCTCAGAACAGCAGCAGGAGTCAGTTCATGCCCAGAAATCTTCATGGGCTTCTTCTTGGGCTTCTCCTTTTTCTTGGAGACGCGAGACAGATCTTCTGACTGCACACTGGGTTCAGGAGGTGAAGTGGACAATGGCCATGCAAAACTTTTTGGTGCGGCAGAGGGCTTTGAAGCCTTTGATTGCTTTTGCTTCTACTTCGGTGGGGCTGGCGCATCTTCAGAATCTGCGTCACCAGCTGAGTGGTCCACCGTAGCCCCCTGGACAGCAATATGAGTGATGATACCTTCGAGGTTGTAGAAGGGGCCGATCACATTTGGATTGGCATCGCGTGTGCTGTCAGCCTGTGGAGCAGATGGACCAGGGTTGAAGTCGAGACCAAACTGCTTCTTGTTCTTCTTGGCAGACTCTTCGGCAAACTGAAAGTTGTGCTTGAAGAGATTGTCTTCGCGACACCATAGCAAACTAGATGGGTCGGTATCTTCAGGCTGTGGTCCTCGGACCATGCACGTATAGAAGCCTTGAGCAATAGCTTCGGGCTTGGACTTGTGCTGCAGACCTCTGTATATAATATCTCCCCATGGTCGCTTGATGGCGTTATTTCTAGCATACTCAGTGGTCACAAATTTGTACTTGAACCATTCTTTGGCCCAGTATCTTCGAATCCATGGGATTCGTGTCTTGCGCTCACCATAGGTTTCTTCAGGATCTGACTTGTACAGTTCAAAGAGATCTGGTGGCAGGTCCTTGGCTATATCCCCATGGCGCTGCCTGCCGCCCTTTCTAGCTAATTTTTCAGTGGCCGTAGTATTCAAGCTGAAAGGCTTCAAAACTATGAATGGCTTCCGTCTGCTGGTCAAACAGGAACTGGCTTTAGGAGAATTGATGTGTCGCTATAAGAACTCTGCAAACGAATGCAGACTATGAGAACCAAGGGATTCTCCCACGGACATGTACCTATGACAGCATTAGAGGTGCGAGGGAAGGGGAAGAGGTCATATGCATCCCTTAGAAGATTTTGAAGATAAATTAGTTTGAAGACATTGACCTCATAGTGCGAAGACATTCACTTATTTGATGAGAGTTGGTTCCATATTTGTACAAATCCAAGAATAAGTACAAGTGAGTAATCTAACTAGTAGTGAAGCATAAGTGAACATACTTTGCATGATATGAGATGCGAACAAAATAGATCCAGATTTGCAAACTTAGAAACCACTTCTGGTTGAAGTGGATGGATCTGATGAATCAAAGGGGCAGTAAAAGTGAGATTTAATTACCACACGAAGAACTGCTAGACGAAGTTGAGAGGGAGGCCGAGCAGTTCAATCTCCCGTGCCCTAACTTGGCGACGGAAGACACCTACTGCGGCGGCGGAGAGGACGAGGTCCGCAGCCGGCATGAAGACGACGTCGAAGATGTCGCGGCAGCTAAGCGCTTCGTCTCCGGCGTCGTCGCGAGCTAGCGGAGGCGCTATGGTTTTGGTGCGAGGAGAGAAGGTGGAAGAAGAGATAATGACCGCGGTGAGGTGTGTCTTTATAGAGACGGGGATGACACAACATTATTACGCAGGTGCCCCTGGCGGTTCACATCTGAAGGACACGTGGCATGCATGCAACACATTGGAAGTTGTTCCATGTTCCCACGCACGCCTGGATTGTCGGGTGGTCGTTCCGTCTTCTCCGTGTTTTAGGCAAAAAGGATATACCATTAAAACAGATTCAATTTTTGTCTCTATGTCTTCTACTGACAAGGATTCAGTGAAGACAATTGACAGTTTCAATAGAATGCATATGATTTGGATAGATAGAATCTGAGGTAGAAGCATAGAGGGGGTTAGGGTCCGATCACATTCACTTAGATCAAAAGATTCAAACACGAAGACATAGCTATAAGTGAATGCTGTGGAGGACAAAACACAAACGTATATATATATATATATATATCAGTATGAGACCACATCAATATTGTGAAGATAAACATGAGATCAAAACAGTGTTGAAGACAAACCAAATGCGAAGACCATGCAAATGTGAAGTCAATAAAAACACTTCAACCAAGAGTTTGGTGGTGGCGTTACCCACTGTATAGGAAGTATTAGACCCAGACACGGCGCACAATTATCATGGCACTCCGAAGTCAAATTCCACATTAATGTATTCACACTTAGAGTGTATGTCTTCATTATTTGAAGATATACGTTACTTGTGTGTTGCACATCTAAGTCATCACATGCATAAGCGTTAGGATGTGTGTCCAATTACAGGACATTCGAGGATTCTAAGATATTTAGCTCACATCGCAACTTGCAAAACCTTTTATCATTCAAGGGCTTTGTGAAGATATCTGCCAATTGCTCTTCAGTGTTGACGTGAATGATATCAATATCTTCCTTCATGACATGATCTCTGAGAAAGCAATGACGGGTCTGAATGTGCTTTGTGTTTGAATGCTGAACTGGGTTATTGTCAATCTTGATGGTGCTTTCATTGTCGTAGTAGAGTGGCACTTGCTTCAGATGGATGCCATAGTCCTTGAGATTTTGCTTCATCCATAGAAGCTAAGCGTAGCAAGATCCAGCAGCAATGTATTCAAATTCATTAGTGGAGAGAGACACACAGTTCTGCTTCTTTGAAGACCAACAGACAACCTTTTCACCAGCATAATCAACATCTGAGAATCCAACTAGATCAAAGTCTGAGCCCTTTGGATACCATAATCCTAGTGTTGGGGTGTAAGACAAATACTGAAGAATTTGCTTCATAGCTAAGTGATGCAACTCCTTTGGTTCCACTTGGAATCAGGCACACATGCAAACGCTAAACATGATATCTGGCCTAGATGCACACAAATAGAGTAAAGAACCAATCATGGAGCGGTATACCTTCTGATCGAACTCTTTACCATTGTCGTCGGGGCCCAGATGACTTTTGGTTGGCATTGGCGTCGTGTGTCCCTTGCAGTCTTGCATTCCAAACTTCTTCAGGAAATCTTTGAGGTATTTCTCTTGAGATATGAAGATGCCTGCTTTGCAGACGGATTTGAAGACCAAGAAAGAACTTCAGCTCACCCATCATGGACATCTGATATTGCTCTTGCATCATGTGTCCAAACTAATCACTGTATCTTTTGTCGGTGCAGCCGAAGATAATGTCGTCCACATAGATCTGGCACACAAACAGTTCAACATCGTATGTCTTCGTGAAGAGAGTGGGATCCAGGGAACCAGGTTTGAAGCCTTTGCTCTTCAGGAAGTCTTTGAGTGTGTTAAGCACGAGGGGCTTGTTTGAGGCCATACAGTGCCTTGTTGAGCTTGTAAACCATATCAGGATGTTTTGGATCTTCAAAGCCAGGTGGTTGTGCAACATACACTTCTTCTTCTTCAATCTTGCCATTGAGAAAGGCACTCTTCACATCTATTTGATATAGAAGGATGTTGTGGTGGTTGGCATAGGCTAGCAGAATGCGAATGGCTTCAAGCCTAGCCACTGGAGCAAATGTTTCATCGAAGTCAATCCCTTCAACTTGAGTGTATCCTTGAGCAATGAGACGAGCCTTGTTTCTGACAACTTGACCATGCTCATCTTGTTTGTTGCGATATATCCATTTTGTGCCTATGATATTGTGCTTGCGAGGATCAGGATGCTTGACCAGTTCCCCTTCATTGTTCAGCTCGAACTATTGAAGCTCATCTTGCATAGCTTTGTCGGATCTCGGGTTCCGGCAAAACCCTCAAGGTTCGAACACTGGGGTCTGCGCGAAGATCTCCCCCTACCAATCCACGTCCTAGCTTCGCTAAGATCTCCCGGGCTAACTCGACGAACTCGCAACACAAAGGACACAAGATTTATACAGGTTCGGGCCACCGTTGTGGTGTAATACCCTACTCCAGTGTGGTGGTAGTGGATTTCCTCCTGGGCTAAGGATGAACAGTACAAGGGGAAGAACAACCTCCTGAGGAGAGGTGTTCTTGTGCTTGGTGATCTTGTGGTTGTCCGGATCTCTCCTTTTCCCTCTCCTAGCTATGGTGGTGGCTAGTCCTATTTATAGAAGCCCCGGTCCTCTCCCCAAATACTGAGCAGGAAGGGAGCCAACAACAACCAATTTGAAAGGGCACAGCTAGTACAGCTTATCGTGACAAAAGCAGTCTTCGCCTGCAAAAGGCTCTGGTGGTGACGCCGCCTTGGGCTCCATGGTGACCTCCGTCTTGCCGTCCTGCTGGTCTTGGTCTCGTTGCACTGATATGGAAACCTTTGCTTGACGCCTCGGTACTCCGCGCCTGCGCTTGCTTCCTTAGCACCAAAGGGGAAAGAAGGACACTGTGCGCGCTGGCGCCCGCCTGATCTTGATCGTCATGGCTCACGTTACTGAAACCTTGCGAGGTTTGCCTTGCCTTGAACACTCCGCCCCTCGCGAGCCAGCCTGGTGAGGGCACTCCCGAGGAGGTCTTGTGTCGTCCGCCTCGCGAGGCTTGGCCCCTCGCGAGGGTCTTGAGTGCTTGTTGCTGAAGATGGGTCGTCTGGGCCCGCTCGTAGAGCCACACCATGGGCCGCAGGCAGGCAAGTCTGGGGACCCCCGTTCCCAGAACGCCGACAGTATCCCCGGGCCCAAGGTGCGCTCGGTCTTGGCTTCGAGGCGAAGCCAAGGGGCAAGTGTGGAGCGCCGCGGGCCCCAATAGCTTGCGGCCTTGTGGCGGTTGATTGGACATGGGCGTCTCCGCTTCCCCATGCTGCCTCGGCAACTGCCTAACTGTTAAAAGGCTGGTGCTGACATCGCTTGCCTTCATTGCTTCCTTTCACCTTGCTCTGATCCCCTTTCTTGCGCCCTGCCTCCGAAATCTCCAGATCTACTCCCATCCTTTCCTGCATCAGCGTCTAATGGCGCCCCGGAGGGTCAAGCCTGCCTCGTCGCCGGCTTGGTACGAGCCAGCTCTCAACGCACCCAACGTCTCGGAGAAGAACCTCGCCACCACACGCTTGCTGACGGCGGGGGAAAGCAACAAGAAGGGGAATACTGGACTCCGGGCCGGCTCTGATGTGCCAGAGCCCGAGGGAAGCACCTTCTTCCCCTTCTTCATGAACAGCATCATCGCAGGGCTGGTTCCCCCCTTCTCTGACTTGTTCTACGAGGTCCTTGACCACTACGGGCTGCAGGCGCTGCATCTTCATCCCAACTCTATCCTTCTCTTGTTGATCTTTGCCTACTACTGCGAGGCGTACCTCGGCGTGATGCCGTCCGTGGCCCTTCTGCACCACTTCTTCTTCCTCCGCGTCAAGGAGGGTCATGCCTCCGGGTGTGTCAATTTCATCGCGGCCGGCAAGGCCAACTTGATCTCGAAGACAGGGAAGAAAGCTGAAGGCTTCCGGAGCAAGTGGGCCATGATGGACGCTAAATGCATCCACCCACACTTGACGCTGCCGACGGAGATGCCCTAGTCCAACAAGGGGTGGTCCTGCGCGAAGCTCACCGACGAGCGGGCGACGTTGGTGCTGGAGCAGATGAAGTCCGACCTGAAGCCGGGCAACGTGAAGGCGGCGAAGATTACAGGGGCCATGCTCCTAAGAGAATTCCTGATGCTGCGCGTGGCCCCTCTTCAAGCCCGCACGCTCCCCTTGTGGGAGCTTTGGGATAGAGAGGACAATGTTCGCTTGAGCCCGAAGGCCTTGTTCGGTGAGGAGCTGGCCGCAGTTATCTGCCTCCTAGTTGGGGACGACCAGGAGTATCCCCCGAGCATCTTCACCCCCTTGTTTCACCGTGAGGACGAGGCGCAGGTCATGGCTTCCAGGACAACTTTTGACGGGCACGGGCTGATGCTGCCGGTGCCTACCGGGGCCCCTGCGGTACCGAAGCCGGAGGAGCTGTCTTCTGATGAGTCCCACGAGGAGGAAGAGGGGGAGGAGGAAGACTAGGAGGTGACCCCCGAAGGGATGGGGGAGACCTCCCCCTTGAGCAAAGCTGACATCCTTCGTGCCTTTGCCGACGACGACGTGGTCGGCGCTCGCCGGGAGGAGGGGAAGCCGCCCGTCATCTCGACGAGGGACCGATCGGCGTTGATCTCCCGGGACGCTGCTTCTGCTTCGCCGCCGTCTGCAGCCGCTTCCGGCCCAGCTGCCACTTCTGCTTCTGGAGCTGGCGTGCCCGCGCCTCGGGTTGCGAAGCTTTCCGGCTTCAAGCTCGCCAAGCGGAGGGTGGACTACGCTGCTGTGGACCAGTAACTACTTGAGCTTCATCTTGTTCTTGCTTATACTGCTGCCTCCTGACGTTCGTCCTTGTTTGACCAGGCCGCCGCCTTCAGCGAAGAAGAGGAAGGAGGGTGCAGTGCCCACACCTGGGACTGAACCATATGTAGCGGCCGCACCCCCCTCTAGGAAGAAAGGAAACGACAGCTCTCTTATCTCTCCGGCCCTATCGCCCTCGCAAAGCCCGGAGGGGCCTCGTCCGGAGGAGTCAGCCCCCGAGGCCCTGCGGGCTCAGGAAGTGCCGATGTTCGGTTCGGCTGCTGAGGTCCTGGAGGCTCAGGAGCCCTTGGTCGCCCAAGCCCTGGCGACGACGTCACCTCCTCCTGCTGCTGCGCCATTACCCCCAGGTTCTTCTGCCTCCTCTGCTGTCTTGGAGCGTGCCCTTTCAGAGATGACTCGGCTGCGAGAAGTTCTCCTGGGCGCAGATCCGCGCCTGGTAGCCGGGCGCCTGGAGCTGGCCTCCGGCTGGCTTCAGTCTGACGCAGCAGTTTGAGCGGCGCTGAGCCAGGCCGCGACGACCTCTGAGAAGGAGAAGCGGGCCGTCGCTCAAGCTGCGAATGATTGCGAGGTGGCGCTGAAGGACGCCGAAGCCGCGCAAGACCGCTGTCGGGTGCTGGAGGATGAGCTGAAGAGTCCGCGTGATGAGCGCGTAGAAGAAGCTCGCGGCCGCCAGGCGAAGGAGGAGGAGATGAGGGCACGAGAGGACGCCATCAAGAACCGTGACGCCGAGCTAGGGGAGTTGGTGAAGGCACAGGCCACTTAACGCAGCTGGCTGGAGGGGCTGGAGCAGAAGATGGAGGCGAAGGGGGTCGATCTTGAAGCCAAGGGGAAGGTTCTGGCCGAGGACCGTGCGACCTTCGCGCTTCTGTAGAAGAGGTCTCGCGAGGCCCTGAAGTCACTCTATGAGAAGGGCTTGGAGAAGCCGTTGGCCACCAATGAGGTCGGCCCCGCCCAGTTGCTTCCTTACTTGGTCGAAGCGCTTGAGGAAATCGTGCGCAGCATCGGCCCCATGGCAGAGGTAGAGGCTCGCGTCCTTTCTTTAGCCGCGCTGACGCGCGTCTTCTGCCACCTCCATCTTCGCGATCCTGCCGCCCACCTTGACGAGCTGCTGGAGCCTGTGGCTGATGAACACTACTCAGCCACCGCTGCAGCCATGAGAGGTCAGGTGGAAGCCCTGCTAGAGAAGTTCGACACCTTCGCCCCCGCGCCTTCGACCGGTGGTGCAGGTGAAGGCGACGCCACCCAGGAGGGGGCACCTCTTGCAGGTGCCGGCGGCATCGTGGGATGACTGGCTTGCAGCTCCTTTCCTGTTGAAACTCCTGCAACATGTAGCGTGCCTCGTGGATGCGTTTAAAATTGTGTTTGGTATTCGGAGAACAATATGTCTTGTATATTTGCTTTGAGATTTTGCGATTTTCTTCCTATTTGCTTTATGTTCTACGTCGGCAGAGCCGGCCCCACGCATACCTCAACCGCTGTTGGACCGATCGGAGACCAGGATGGACCCAAGGAGTGAGGGGCTACGTGACCAGCTAGGCTCCTGAGTTGCGATGCTCAGGAGTCCCCCTTGACGCGCAAACAACTTGTGGAAAGGAGATGCAATGGTAGGTCTTATGTTCTACGTCGGCAGGGCCCGACCCCGCGCATACCTCAACCGCCGTTGGGCCGACCGGAGACCAGGACGGACCAAGGAGTGACGGGCTATGTGGTTAGTTAGGCTCTTGAGTCGCGATGCTCAGGAGTCCCCCTTGACGTTCAAACAACCTTCATACCTTTGTCCTCACCGAGGCTCGGCTCGGGGAGGGGGGGGGGGCGACGACCGGGTCCAAGGGACCTGGCGGGTGGCGTACGCTTGGGCGTGACTCGAGCGCAGCCCCCGTGCCCAGCCCCCTCGCGTGGCTCTCCCGAGGGAAGGCGTTGCGATGAGGCCAAACACCGAGCCCGGAGGCTCCCTGAGGTTGATACGGCTGTGAGGCCGCCCTCAGTTGTTTATCACCAGGACGGACCATGCCGCTCCCTGAGGTTGATACGGCCGTGAGGCCGCCCTCGGTAGTGTCGACTGCCAGTGCGGAGCATGGTGCTTCCACTGGTACGTGGGAGGGGGCTCCCTACTGTGGAGAGCCCCCGGGGCGTGTACAGCCTCGCCCTGACACGTGGCTTGCACGACAGGGCTAGATGTAACACCCCGGATGTAACTTACCATATTTGTACTCCAACTCTTGCCATTTTCGGCTCTAAGTTATGATTTTCCCTTCGTGGTTGGGTTTTGTATTCATTTTGCATTTTGTCCATGTCATGCATTTCATATCATGTCATCATGTGCATCTCATTTGCATACGTGTTCGTCTCATGCATCCGAGCATTTTCCCCATTGTCCATTTTGCAATCAAACACTCCTACGTCCTCCAGCGCCCCCTTTTGCCTCTTTTCGTGAGCGGGTGTTAAACTTTCTCGGAATGGACCGAGATTTGCTAGGCGGCCTTGGTACACCACCGGTAGACCGCCTGTCAAGATTCGTGCCATTTGGAGTCCGTTTGATACTCCAACGGTTAACCGGGGGACCGTAAAGGCCTCGTGTGTGTTGCAGCCCAACACCCCTCCAAAACGGCCCAATAACCCTTCCAAACCTATCCCATGTCCTCCGCTGTCGGATCACGATCGCGTGGTCGAAAACTACACCTCATTTGGACACTCCCACCTCCTTCTAGTTATAAATAGGTGCACCCTCTCAAAATTTCGGGTGAAACCCTAAAAAAATCCTCCCTTGCCGCCACCGGACATGTCCGGCCTCGCTGGACTGGATCCGCCGCCGCCCGGCGAATTGGTGCCCGCCACGTGTCCCCGTCACCGCCGTTCCCACCGCCCGCCGCCGCGGGCCCGCGCGGCCCAGATCCGGCCCGCTGGGCCCGAACCGTCGCCGCCGCCGACCACGAGGAGCTGCTCCGCCCCGCACCTTCCTCCGCCGCCCGCTTCCCGCCGGCGCCTCCTTCCTCCGCCGCCCACTTCCCGCCGGCGCCGGCCTCCTTCGCCGCGCGCTTCCACCCGCGCGCCACCGCCACCTCGCCCCGGCGCCGCACCCGCCTCCGCGTCGTAACTCCGACGACCCTGCAGCCGGATCCGGCAAGTCCCACAACTCCGGCGACCTCCAACTCCGGCCAGCATTTTTCCGGTGATCCTCATTTTCCGTGCCATGAAACCCTAGATCTAGTCTGGAGGGGTAATTTTCCACTAAGTCTTTACCTGCGAAACATTTCCAGGCCTTGTTCATCATGCCATAACTTTACGTGTGCTGCTCCGTTTTGTACGTGCAATATATCAAAATGTTCATCATGATGTGCTCTTCATTTGTTCCATTGTGACATGCTTGTTTGAGCCCATCTTGATGCCTAAATTGTGGATGCAAGAGTGCTATAAATTGTTAGGTGCTGATTCTTAGCAGAGTATGAGGATTTGTCATTTTTGCCACATTTGTTGTGTGCTTCTTATGAACATGAGCTCTACATGTGTTTTGGACTATGCCATGCCATCTTTACATGGGTGTATGCCATGTATTTTTGTGATCTTTGTGGTGACTAGCACAAGCATGCAAAGTAGCTTTCGTGATATTGCTGATTTCAGGGACTTAGGATTTCACTAAGTCATTTTCCTACTGTTATTTTTATGCCATGTAACCATGATGCTACAGAGTGATCCATGCTTGTTTTGAGTATCTTCAGTAAGGATGATTTTGACATGTGGTTACGATCTATCCATCCATGCCCATGTTTGCATTTATGGAGTTCCCTACCATGCCTTAATCATGCTCTACTTTTGCTATAAAATGTTCCTGGCAGATTGTTTACATGTTAATCAATTTTGCCATGGTTGTTGTAGTTGATCCAAGCATGCTATAAACTAGTTCTTGACATGGTTAGCCTTATGAACATGTCATCTTGCTGGTGCTATTCTTAGTTTGTCATGCAATGCCTTGTGGTGAGTGAATCGAGCTCGCAAAGATGCCTTCATTATTCTGTATATGCCATGCTCAATTTTCTGCTAAGTCTGAATCTGTTAACGAAACTTGCTATGTTTACATGGATGCCATCATATTTTTTGTTCCCTTTTGGCTCATTGTCAGTAACAGACTTCTATTATATGCTTTGAGTAGATTCATGCCATTCCTTTGTTTGCTATGTTCTGATTCTATAGCATGTTGTTTGCTTGCTCTAAACCTGGCTTCCTGATGTTAATTCCTGACATGTTAGTATTTTCACCAAGTCTGTGAAGCTGATATCTTTCTCACTTTTGCCATGCTTCTTTGAACCTATTCTAGTGTGTTTTAGCCGTAGCTCAGTGTTCATATTTTGTCAAGCATCTTGAGTAGATCACTTCCATGTGCTTTGTTGTTATGTTGGAGTGCAGTAGCTTAGTTTCTTGTTGCATTCTAGATGGCATCGTGCTGTTAATCGCAGAATTGTGCCATTCTTGTTTTGCTTGCCATTTGCAAACCGTGCATCCGATTCCGGTGATCTTTATATCGATTTCGACCGAAATCAACTCATCTTTCAAGCGGAGCACTTGGTTTTCCAAGTTGATGCCTTGATCAATCTGTTCCTTCCGGAGCATGCATATGCATTGCATATCACATCGCCATGTTTTGCATCATGTTGCTTGTGCATTGCACCGTGATTGATTGTTTGTCCTTTGCTTGTGTTCTTGCTTTGGGTAGATCTGGGAGACGAGTACGTGATCGAGGAACCCGTTGAGTACTCTTATTAGGATCAAGCTTTCGTCAACTCGGAGAACTTTGCAAGCAAGATGACCATACCCTCGAAATCACTTCTATCTTTGCTTGCTAGTTGTTCGCTCTTTTTCTATGCCGCGATATCTACCACTTGCTATAACATGCCTCCCATATTGCCATGTTAAGCCTATAACCCACCTTTCCTAGCAAACCATTGTTTGGCTATGTTATCGCTTTGCTCAGCCCCTCTTATAGCATTGTTAGTTGCAGATGAAGATGGAGTTTGTTCCTTGTTGGAACATGTTTATTATTGGGATATCATTATTATATCTTGTTTACTTTAATGCACCTATATACTTGGTAAACGGTGGAAGGATCGGCCTTATGCCTGGTGTTTTGTTCCACTCCTGCCGCCCTAGTTTCCGTCATACCGGTGTTATGTTCCTTGATTTTGTGTTCCTTACGCGGTTGGGTGTTATGGGAACCCCTTGACAGTTCGCCTTGAATAAAACTCCTCCAGCAAGGCCTAACCTTGGTTTTACCATTTTCCACCTAAGCCTTTTTCCCTTGGGTTTCACGAACTCAAGGGTCATCTTTATTTTAAACCCCCGGGCCAGTGCTTCTCTAAGTGTTGGTCAAACCTGAGCGATGTCTGGCTCATCCGGTGTGCTCTGAGAACGAGATATGTGCAGCTCCTATCGGGATTTGTCGGCACATTTGGGCGGCTTTGCTCGTCTTGTTTTTTACCATTGTCGAAATGTCTTGTAACCGGGATTCCGAGTCTGATCGGGTCTTCCTGGGAGAAGGAATATCCTTCGTTGACCATGAGAGCTTGTGATGGGCTAAGTTGGGAAACCCCTGCAGGGTTATGAACTTTCAAAATCCGTGCCCGCGGTTATGGGCAGATGGGAATTTGTTAATATCCGGTTGTAAAAAACTTGAAACTTAATTTAATTAAAATGAATCAACCGCGTGTGTAGCCGTGATGGTCTCTTTTCGGCGGAGTCCGGGAAGAGAACACGGTCTCGTGTTATGCTTGAACGTAAGTAGCTTCAGGATCACTTATTGATCATTATTAGCTTCTTGACTGTTCTTTTCTTCTCTTCTCGCTCTCTTTTGCGTAAGTTAGCCACCATATATGCTAGTGCTTGTTGCAGCTCCACCTCACTACCCTTTCCTACCTTTAAGCTTAAATAGTCTTGATCACGAGGGTGTGAGATTGCTGAGTCCCCGTGACTCACAGATACTTCCAAAACATATGCAGGTGCCGATGATGCCAGTGCAGCGGACGCTACCGAACTCAAGTGGGAGTTCGACAAGGATTCTGGCCGTTACTACGTGTCTTTTCCGTATGATCAGTAGAGGAGCCCAGTTGGGGCGATCGGGGATCTAGCATTTGGGGTTGTGTTTATTTATTTGGTTCCGTAGTCGGACCTTGATTGTATTCTAGATGATGTATGATATATTTATGTATTGTGTGAAGTGGCGATTGTAAGCCAACTCCTTATCCCTTTCTTATTCAGTACATGGGATGTGTAAAGATTACCCCTCTTGCGACATGCCTACCATGCGGTTATGCCTCTAAGTCGTGCTCCGACACGTGGGAGATATAGCCGCATCGTGGGTGTTACAAGTTGGTAATCAGAGCCTCCCACGTGTCGAGGCACGACTTAGAGACATAATCGCATTGAAGGTATATGTCTCAAGTTAGGCAATCTTCACAACATCCCATGTAATATAGATAACAAAAGGGGAGATAACATAGTTGGCTTACACTCGCCACGTCAATCAAGTACATAAATAACATTACATCATTCAAACACTCATGGCCCGACTACAGCGCCAAAATTAAAGATAACCCAACATGCGACACGGTCCCGATCACCCCAACTGGGCACCACTACTGATCATCAGGAAAGGAAACATAGTATCGTTGAGAGTCCTCGTCGAACTCCCACTTGAGCTCAAGCGCGTCACCTGGAGTGGAATCATCAGGCCCTGCATCTGGTTTGGAAGTAATCTGTGAGCCACAGGGACTCAGCAATCTCGCACCCTCGCGATCAAGACTATTTAAGCTTAATAGGCAAGGCAAGGTAAATAAGTGGAGCTGCAGCAAGAGGCTAGCATATATGGTGGCTATCCTGTTCGCAAGAGAGAGCGAGAAGAGGAGGCAAGGCACGAGCGAGAAACTAGAGAGCAACCCGCGCAAGCATTACTCCAACACACTGTCCACTTCCCGGACACCGCCGAGAAGAGGCCATCACGGTAACACACTCAGTTGATTAATTTTAATTAAGTTAAGGTTCAAGTTATCTACAACCGGACATTAACAAATTCCCATCTGCCCATAACCACGGGCACGGCTTTCGAAAGTTCAAATCCCTGCAAGGGAGTCCCAACTTAGCCCATGACAAGCTCTCACGGTCAACGAAGGAATAGACCTCCTCCCGAGACGTTCCGATCAGACTCGGTACCTCGGTTCTTCAAGACACTTCGACAGGTTAAAACAAGTCCAGCAACACCGCCCGAATGTGCCGACAAATCCCGATAGGAGCTGCACATATCTCGTTCTCAGGGCACACTCAGATTGTCTAAACTTCCGGTAGGCCAGCCCAGAGTTGCCCCTGGTAGCCACCGGCGGCTGACGGGTTGGACCAACACTCAGAGGAGCACTGGCCCGGGGGGATTTAATAAGATGACCCTCGGGCTCCGGAAACCCAAGGGAAAAAAAGACTAGGTGGCAAAAGGTAAAACCAAGGTTGGGCATTGCTGGAAAAGCTTTAATCAAGGCGGACTATCAAGGGGTTCCCATTATAACCCAACCGCGTAAGGAACGCAAAATCCGGGAACATAACACCGATATGACGGAAACTAGGGCGGCAAGAGTGGAACAAAACACTAGGCGAGAGGCCGAGCCTTCCACCCTTTACCAAGTATATAGATGCATTAAGATAACATGGCAATATAATGATATCCCAACAAGTAAATAATGTTCCAACAAGGAATTGTCTCCAATCTTCACCTGCAACTAGCAACGCTATAAGAGGGGTTGAGCAAAGCGGTAACATAGCCAATCAACGGTTTGCTAGGACATGGTGGGTTAGAGGTTTGACATGGCAATTTGGGAGGCTTGAAAGCAAGTGGTAGGCATCGTAGCATTGGCATAGCAAAAGAGCGAGCAATCTAGCATAGCAAAGATAGTAGTGATTTCGATGGTATGATCATCTTGCCTGCAAAGTTGTCAGAGTTGACTGGATCCTCAAAAGCAAACTCAACGGGCTCCCCATTAGTGAACTCGTCTCCCGGCTCTACCCAAACAAGACAAACAAGCAAACAGAACAATCAACCACGTGCAAAGCTCAAACAATATGATGCAAAGATGGTATGCTATGCGGGATGCGATGCGGGATGCATATGCAAGATTTGACAAGGAACGCATGACCCTGGCCTCAAATTGGGAATCCAAGTGTGCCACTGGAAAGATGAGATGAAATCGCTTGAAAACGATATAAAGAATGCCGGAATTGGAGCTACGGTTTGAAAATGGCAAGCAATTCAAATATGACCATGTTATGCGATTTACAGCAAGTAGCCATCTAAATGCAACAAGATGAACATGCTACAGCACCCAAACATGACAACAAAATACATGGCATGGATGCATTCATGATGCTTAACAAAAGTCTAGCACTGAGCTACGGCCAATTCATTCATTAACAGGTTCATACAAGCATGGCAAAAATGCATATGACAAACAGATCTCAGACTTAGTGAAATTAACACTTGTCTGGAATTTCAGATCAGATAGCACTCTTTGGAGCAACAAAACTACATGCTACAGGACCTGAACATGGCAAAGTAAAGCATGGAATGGAGCTACTCAAAGAGCTTAACAAAAGTCCCTTAGTGACCTTGATCCAAAAGAGATCAGAAAATACAATTGCAAGCATGTGAACATGGCAAAAACATAATCAGTTCTCAGACTTAGTGAAAATTGGAGCATGCTGAAACAGATATCAAGTAGGCATGTTTTGCGAGCTCGATGCACCCACTACAGAGCAAGTCATGACAAACTAAGCATACATCCATCAAGAATACACAAAATTCAAGCTATACATGGCAAGAACAATAACATAGCATGCACGGAACAACTACAACATCATCGGCAAAATCGCTAACAAGTAGACAATCTGCCCAGATTCACGAAATGACAAAAGTAGAGCTCGATTGACTCAATCTAGGGTGCTCCATAATTGCAAACAAATACATGGATGGATAGAGCACTACAAGATTAACAAAACATCCTTACTGATCATCCTCAAAAGAGGCACGAATCACTAGGAAACAACATGAACATATGGCCATATGAGACAAACAGCTCAAAGACTTAGTGGAAATGCTAAGGCCCTGAAATCAGCATTACCAAGTGCCTCACTTTGCAAGCTTGTGCTAGACACCACACACATCACAAAAATACATGGGTTGCACCTCTGGAAAGATGGCAAAACCCTTAACAAAACATATGTAGAGCTCATGGGCATATCATGCACACAATAATCATGGCAAAAATGACAAATATCTAAATGGAGCAGCAGATCTGACAATTATCTCAAGTAGCACTCTTCTAACAGCATTTCGGGCATCAAGATGAGCTCAAATGAAAATGATGTAGTGGAATGAAATGATGCGCTCTCTGAAGCGAACATTTTGATATGCTATATGCCCAAAACGGAGCTACGGATGAGGAGTTACGATGCGATGAACAGGAGCATATGAACTAGGGTTTCGGGCAACAAGTCAACCCTCGAGATTTTAGATCTCAGATCTGGCACGTCTCCCGAGGTCACCGGATCTATTCGCCGGAGAAGAAGCCGAGGTGGCCGGAGCTCGGGGAGGCGGCGAGGTGGCCGGGGTGGAGCTCGGCTCCGCCGGCAAGGGGCGCAGTGCGGCGATGCGGTGACCGGCGCGGTGCGGCGCGGCGACGGAGTTGGCCGGCGGCGGCCGAGGCGACTCAGCGAGACGGCGACCGGAGCGGCACAGTCCGGCGATGGCGGTGCGGTGGCCCGAGCGGCCGGAGATGGAGGAGAACGGCGACCGGGAGCCGGTGGAGGCGGGATCGGGCGGCGGGCGGCTCGGGCCTCGGGGGCTCTCCCCGGGCCGGAGTGGTCCGGAGCGGGCGCGGGTGGCGGCGTGCCACGTGGCAGGAGGCGGTTGGCGGTGGCGGATCCGGACGCGTCCGGCTCCGTCCGGACGTGTCCGGCGGTGGCAGAGATCCGATTTTTAGGGTTAGGGGGGAGAAGATCCGGGAATTGGAAATGGGGTTCTATTTATAGAGGTAGAGGGAGCTAGGAGAGTCCAAATGAGGTGCGGTTTTCAGCCACGCGATCGTGATCGAACGCTCTAGATGATGGAGAAGGTTTTGGGGGGTTTTGGGCCAACTTGGAGGGGTGTTGGGCTGCAAAACACACGAGGCCTTTTCGGTCCCTCGGTTAACCGTTGGAGTATCAAATGAAGTCCAAATGATACGAAACTTGACAGGCGGTCTACCGGTAGTAAACCAAGGCCGCTTGGCAAGTCTCGGTCCAATCCGGAAATGTTTAATCCCCACACACGAAAGAAAGGTAGAAATGACCACCGGAGGAGAACGAAGCGCCGGAATGCGAAACGGACAACGGGGAAAATGCTCGAATGCATGAGATGAACACGTATGCAAATGCAATGCACATGATGACATGATAAGAGATGCATGACAACGATAACAACACACGGAGACAAACACCCGAACCCGAGAAAATAAAATAACTTAAGGCCGGAAACGGCAAGAGTTGGAGTACAAATTGGGTAAATCATATCCGGGGTGTTACAACACTCCACCACTACGAAAGGTTCTCATCCCGAGATCTAGGACTGAAAGAACGCCGGGTACTCAGAACGGAGGTGATCCTCGCGTTCCCAGGTAGCTTCACGGTCGGAATGGTGTGACCACTTGACTTTGAGGAATTTGATTGACTTGTTGCGAGTCTTGCGTTCAGTCTCTTCAAGAATAGCAACTGGGTGCTCACGATAAGAGAGATCTTCTTGGAGCTCAATGTCCTCGAAGTTGACGGTGCGGTCAGGAGTCTTGAAGCACTTTCGGAGCTGAGAGACATGGAACACATCATGAACATTTGCAAAGTTTGAAGGAAGCTCGAGTTGATAGGCGAGATCGCCTCTCTTACTGACAATCTTGAAAGGTCCCATGTATCTGGGGGCAAGCTTCCCTTTGATACCGAAGCGATGAGTACCTTTCATAGGAGAGACGCGGAGGTAAACATGATCTCCGATCTCGAAATCCAAATCACGGTGCTTATTGTCATAGTAGCTCTTCTGACGGGATTGGGCTGCTTTGAGGTTATCTCGAATGACTTTGCACATCTCCTCTGCCTCCGTGATTAAGTCATTTCCGAGAAGCTGACGTTCACCGGTTTTGGACCAGTTGAGAGGGGTACGACACTTCCTGCCATACAGAATTTCAAATGGGGCCTTGCCCGAACTTGCTTGAAAACTGTTATTGCAGGAGAATTCAGCATATGAAAGACAATCCTCCCACTTCATGCCAAAGGAGATCACACAAGCCCTGAGCATATCTTTAAGAATCTGATTGACACGCTCGACTTGACCGCTAGTTTGAGGATGGAAAGCTGTGCTGAAGCGGATGTTGGTGCCCATGGCCTTCTGAAAGGAATCCCAAAACTTGGAGGTAAAGATGCTGCCACGGTCTGAAGAGATCACTTGTGGAATACCGTGCAAGAGACAATTCGAGAGGTATAGAGTTCCGCCAATTGAGCTGCAGTGATTGACTCTTTGATAGGCAGAAAGTGAGCCACTTTAGTGAGTTTGTCGATGACAACGAATATAGCATCATTGCCACGTTTGGACTTTGGAAACCCAGTCATGAATTCCATCTCAATGTGGTCAAACTTCCATTCTGGAATGGCAAGAGGTTGGAGGAGACCAGCTGGCCTTTGGTGTTCTGCCTTCACTCTTCTACAGACATCACACTCGTTCACGAATTGAGCAATCTCGCGCTTCATTCGAGTCCACCAATAAGCCTGCTTGAGGTCCTGATACATCTTCATGCTCCCAGGGTGGATGGAGAGGAGAGAATTGTGAGCCTCATTCATGATCACTTTACGGAGGTCACCTTTGGGCACAACAATACGATCCTCGAAGAAGAGAGTGTCCTTGTCATCAAGGCGGTAGCACTTGTACTTGGGTTGACTCTTGGCAATCCCAATCTTCACCTTTTTCACCATAGCATCAAGAAGCTGAGCTTGGCGAATCTGGTCTTCCAAGGTAGGAGAGACTTGAAGGTTGGCGAGGAAACCTTGAGGAACAACTTGCAGATTAAGTTTGCAGAAAGCTTCACAAAGCTCGGGTTGATAAGGCTTGAGAATCAGACTGTTGCAATAAGCCTTCCTGCTCAATGCGTCAGCAATCACATTGGCCTTCCCTGGAGTATACTCGATACTCGGATTATACTCTTGAATCATTTCGACCCATCGAGTTTGCCTGAGGTTGAGATTAGGCTGAGTGAAGATGTACTTGAGACTCTTGTGATCAGTGAAAATGTCCACTTTTCTTCCCAATAAGAGATGTCTCCAAGTCAAGAGAGCATGCACAACTGCCGCCAACTCGAGATCATGAGTGGGGTAGTTCTCATTGGGCTTCAACTGGCGAGAGGTATAAGCAACAACTTTCTTCTCTTGCATCAACACTGCGCCAAGACCTTGGAGAGAGGCATCACAAAAGACCTCGTACGGCTTGGATTCATCAGGCGGAGTGAGAACTGGAGCAGTGATCAATTTCTCTTTCAAAGTGTTGAAAGCAATGTCACACTCCGGAGACCAAACGTACTTGACATGCTTCTGGAGAAGATTTGAGAGAGGCTTCGCGATCTTGGAAAAGTTTTCAACGAATCTTCGGCAGTAGCTTGCGAGACCGAGGAAGCTACAGAGTTGCTTCACGTTCTGAGGAGGTTCCCAATTCACAATTGCAGACACCTTCTCAGGATTCACCGCATTGCCCTTGGCAGAGATGATATGACCAAGATAAAGAACTTCATCGAGCCAAAATTCGCACTTGGAGAACTTGGCGTAGAACTTGTGTTCTCTGAGCTTATCGAGTACCAAACACAAGTGCTTGGCATGATCTTCCTTGTTCTTCGAGAAAACCAGAATGTCGTCGAGATAGACCAAAACGAAGTCATTGGTGTAGGCATTGAAGATGAAGTTCATCATGCGAGAGAAAGTCGGAGGAGCGTTGATGAGGCCAAAAGACATGACAGTGTACTCATATGAACCATAGCTTGTCCTGAAAGCCGTCTGGGAATATCTTGTTCACGGATTCGAATCTGATGATAACCCATACGGAGATCAAGCTTGGAGAATACTTGGGCACCTTTGAGTTGTTTGAACAACTCGTTGATGTTGGGAAGTGGGTATTTGTTCTTGATGGTCTTCTTGTTCAATGGACGGTAGTCAACACAAAGTCGGTCCGTTCCATCCTTCTTCTTCACAAAAAGAACACCATAACCCCACGGAGAAGAACTAGGCCGGATGAGACCCATTCTCTCTTGAATATTGAGTTGCTTCTTCAGCTCCTTCAAATCTTCAGGTCCGAGCTTGTAAGGACGCTTGCACACTGGTTCCGTGCCAGGCTCATGATCAATGACGAATTCAACTGGCCGGTGCGGGGGCATTCCTAGAAGCTCTTCTGGAAAGACGTCTTGATATTCGCAAATGACTGGAATTTGCGAGATAGCATCTAGTTCACCCTTCTCATTGAGAGAAAACAGACGGATTGTATTATCACGAGCGACAAAGACAATTACATCCTCAGACGAATGAGTCAACTGAATCTGCCTGGCTGCACAATCAAGATGCGCCTTGTGCTTAGAAAGCCAATCCATCCCGAGAATAAGATCAATATCCGAGTTACCAAGGATCATTGGAGAAGCCAGAAACATGAAATCACCCATCGAGATAGAAATATCCGGAACCTTGTAGTTAGCGAGCAAACATCTACTCGGAGAGACAACTGCTAACGGTTTATGCATGACTTGAGAGAACCAGCCATGCTTAGATGCAAAAGGTCTCGAGATAAAACAATGCGATGCACCAGTATCAAAAAGTACTTTAGCGGGAACATCGTTAACAGGAAGGTTACCCATGATGACATCTGAGGAATCCTCTGCCTGATTTGCATTCATCAAGTTGACCTTGGCGTGCTTGGGGTTATGCTTGACCACAGCTGTACTTGTCGATCTGACAGGAGGAGGAGGAGGGAGACGCCTCTGGTTGAGACACTTGTTGGCATAGTGACCCTTCTGTTGGCACTTGTTGCACGTGACCTCTGAAAGCGGACGGTGATACGGAGCACTTGATCTTGGAGCTTGAGACGAAGTCTTGTTCTGAAAGCCAGGGTTGGGTGGGTGGGAAGATCCACTGCCACCTTTGCTCTTCTGCTGATACGGCTGACGGAACGGAGGAGGAGGAAGCCAATACTTCTGCTGCTTGGCCACTTGAGTAGAGGAAGAAGGAGTAGCATCTCTGACTCGCTTCTTGGAAGCATCACACCTCAGTTGAGCGGCCTCTTGCTTCAGTGCCATGTTGTAGAACTCATCGTATCTCAAGGGTTCAAAGAGAACAAGAGCTAGCTGAATTTCTTCTCTGAGACCACCCCTGAACTGGTATATCATGCTCTTCTCATCAGGAACGTCCTGCTTGGCAAAGCGGGCGAGCTTCTGGAACAACTTGTTGTAGTCATAGACAGACAAAGAGCCTTGCTTCAGGTTGCGGAATTCCTCACGCTTGCTTTCAACCACGCTCTGAGGGATATGGTGAGCTTTGAAGTCTTGACAGAATTCATCCCAAGTGATCACACGTCCACCTCTGGAATCCTTGTACTGCTGGAACCATTCTGCAGCTTGATCTTTGAGTTGGAAGGAAGCGAACTTGACGAATTCCTCAGGCTTGACATTACTGCACTCGAAATGCTTGCACAGATCCACGAGCCAACCGTCAGCATCGTTTGCCTCAACACAATTGCTGAAAGTCTTCGGCCCATTAGCAAGGAACTAGTTGAGTGTAGCAAAGTGATTCTGATTGTTGCCTTGGTTCCCTTGGTTGCCTTGATTGCGCTCTTGAAGAATTTGCATGATCAACTGTGTGTTTGCATTGGTTGCGGCCATCACAGCTTGCCATGCCTCCGGAGGAGGTGGAGGTGGTGGCGGATCCTGATTCTGATTCTGATTGGTGCTCTTAGCTGGAGCCATCCTGAAGAGGTTGACCACCGTTAGCACATAGACAGATAGATGAAGCTGAATCCAACGGAATGAAAATTGCAACATAAAGTCTTCACATCCGAACAAAATGAACGAATGCATTCCTCTTGAAATGGTCACATATCCATAAATTGATAAGCCACTTAGAATTAGGTAGAGAAATAAATCAACAAGGTACGGATCAAGAACGAATACTCGGTAAGAAATCCCAATCTCGAACCAAATATCCGTGGAAGAAGAACTAGAGCTACGAGAATTCCCACCTATGAAACTCCCGAACCTTTTCGGTTATGCAATCAGGTGTTGGGGATACAGGGGAAGCATAATATCTCACCCAAATCTAGCAAATCTTACATCCAGCTGTATCCATCCTTCAACACATAACCGAGAAAACTTCGGAAACCATCTACCTCAACCTTTGAAAAGCATCCGTTATACAAGTTATGGCGATACTCCCGAACTCCCGCCCAGTACTGGGTGGCGTCGAGGTTATCTCACCAACGAACTGCATAAAAGAGATTTTCGATGTCGGCGTACTAAACTCAGGTATTCCGAAACTGCAATGATAAAATTATGACGACAACACCTCAGAGCTCAACTCCCCGGGACACTTCCACAAAACCCCTGACAGGAGGCACCAAGACAATGTTCTCATCATAAAACCATCGAAACGATTCCAAGATACCCGCGTGATCCTAAATTTTTTTTAGTGAAGTTTGAGAAGAGAAGAGTCAAAACTCTATGTCAGGATGCCTTACCAGAGCGATGAGGAGACAGGGAAGTAAAAAGAATTCCTAAACTCTCCGATATATAATTCCTAAATGACTCAAAACATTTTTCTAGACACAACTCGGCCGCTAATGACGATCAAGCAATGGGGCTCCTAAGGTCGGGGAAGGCTCTGATTACCAACTTGAACACCCTCGATGCAACTATAGCTCCCATGTGTCGAGGCACGACTTAGAGACATAATCGCATTGAAGGCATATGTCGCAAGTTAGGCAATCTTGACAACATCCCATGTAATATAGATAACAAAAGGGGAGATAACATAGTTGGCTTACACTCGCCACGTCAATCAAGTACATAAATAACATTACATCATTCAAACACTCATGGCCCGACTACGGCGCCAAAATTAAAGATAACCCAACATGCGACACGGTCCCGATCACCCCAACTGGGCACCACTACTGATCATCAGGAAAGGAAACATAGTATCGTTGAGAGTCCTCGTCGAACTCCCACTTGAGCTCAAGCGCGTCACCTAGAGCGGAATCATCAGGCCCTGCATCTGGTTTGGAAGTAATCTGTGAGCCACAGGGACTCAGCAATCTCGCACCCTCGCGATCAAGACTATTTAAGCTTAATAGGCAAGGCAAGGTAAATAAGTGGAGCTGCAGCAAGCGGCTAGTATATATGGTGGCTATCCTGTTCGCAAGAGAGAGCGAGAAGAGGAGACAAGGCACGAGCGAGAAACTAGAGAGCAACCCGCGCAAGCATTACTCCAACACCGTGTCCACTTCCCGGACTCCGCCGAGAAGAGGCCATCACGGTAACACACTCAGTTGATTCATTTTAATTAAGTTAAGGTTCAAGTTATCTACAACCGGACATTAACAAATTCCCATCTGCCCATAACCACGGGCACGGCTTTCGAAAGTTCAAATCCCTGCAGGGGAGTCCCAACTTAGCCCATGACAAGCTCTCACGGTCAACGAAGGAATAGACCTCCTCCCAAGACGTTCCGATCAGACTCGGTACCTCGGTTCTTCAAGACACTTCGACAGGTTAAAACAAGTCCAGCAACACCGCCCGAATGTGCCGACAAATCCCGATAGGAGCTGCACATATCTCGTTCTCAGGGCACACTCAGATTGTCTAAACTTCCGGTAGGCCAGCCCAGAGTTGCCCCTGGTAGCCACCGGCGGCTGACGGGTTGGACCAACACTCAGAGGAGCACTGGCCCGGGGGGATTTAATAAGATGACCCTCGGGCTCCGGAAACCCAAGGGAAAAAAAGACTAGGTGGCAAAAGGTAAAACCAAGGTTGGGCATTGCTGGAAAAGCTTTAATCAAGGCGGACTATCAAGGGGTTCCCATTATAACCCAACCGCGTAAGGAACGCAAAATCCGGGAACATAACACCGATATGACGGAAACTAGGGCGGCAAGAGTGGAACAAAACACTAGGCGAGAGGCCGAGCCTTCCACCCTTTACCAAGTATATAGATGCATTAAGATAACATGGCAATATAATGATATCCCAACAAGTAAATAATGTTCCAACAAGGAATTGTCTCCAATCTTCACCTGCAACTAGCAACGCTATAAGAGGGGTTGAGCAAAGCGGTAACATAGCCAATCAACGGTTTGCTAGGACATGGTGGGTTAGAGGTTTGACATGGCAATTTGGGAGGCTTGAAAGCAAGTGGTAGGCATCGTAGCATTGGCATAGCAAAAGAGCGAGCAATCTAGCATAGCAAAGATAGTAGTGATTTCGATGGTATGATCATCTTGCCTGCAAAGTTGTCAGAGTTGACTGGATCCTCAAAAGCAAACTCAACGGGCTCCCCATTAGTGAACTCGTCTCCCGGCTCTACCCAAACAAGACAAACAAGCAAACAGAACAATCAACCACGTGCAAAGCTCAAACAATATGATGCAGAGATGGTATGCTATGCGGGATGCGATGCGGGATGCATATGCAAGATTTGACAAGGAACGCATGACCCTGGCCTCAAATTGGGAATCCAAGTGTGCCACTGGAAAGATGAGATGAAATCGCTTGAAAACGATATAAAGAATGCCGGAATTGGAGCTACGGTTTGAAAATGGCAAGCAATTCAAATATGACCATGTTATGCGATTTACAGCAAGTAGCCATCTAAATGCAACAAGATGAACATGCTACAGCACCCAAACATGACAACAAAATACATGGCATGGATGCATTCATGATGCTTAACAAAAGTCTAGCACTGAGCTACGGCCAATTCATTCATTAACAGGTTCATACAAGCATGGCAAAAATGCATATGACAAACAGATCTCAGACTTAGTGAAATTAACACTTGTCTGGAATTTCAGATCAGATAGCACTCTTTGGAGCAACAAAACTACATGCTACAGGACCTGAACATGGCAAAGTAAAGCATGGAATGGAGCTACTCAAAGAGCTTAACAAAAGTCCCTTAGTGACCTTGATCCAAAAGAGATCAGAAAATACAGTTGCAAGCATGTGAACATGGCAAAAACATAATCAGTTCTCAGACTTAGTGAAAATTGGAGCATGCTGAAACAGATATCAAGTAGGCATGTTTTGCGAGCTCGATGCACCCACTACAGAGCAAGTCATGACAAACTAAGCATACATCCATCAAGAATACACAAAATTCAAGCTATACATGGCAAGAACAATAACATAGCATGCACGGAACAACTACAACATCATCGGCAAAATCGCTAACAAGTAGACAATCTGCCCAGATTCACGAAATGACAAAAGTAGAGCTCGATTGACTCAATCTAGGGTGCTCCATAATTGCAAACAAATACATGGATGGATAGAGCACTACAAGATTAACAAAACATCCTTACTGATCATCCTCAAAAGAGGCACGGGTCACTAGGAAACAACATGAACATATGGCCATATGAGATAAACAGCTCAAAGACTTAGTGGAAATGCTAAGTCCCTGAAATCAGCATTACCAAGTGCCTCACTTTGCAAGCTTGTGCTAGACACCACACACATCACAAAAATACATGGGTTGCACCTCTGGAAAGATGGCAAAACCCTTAACAAAACATATGTAGAGCTCATGGGCATATCATGCACACAATAATCATGGCAAAAATGACAAATATCTAAATGGAGCAGCAGATCGGACAATTATCTCAAGTAGAACTCTTCTAACAGCATTTCTGGCGTCAAGATGAGCTCAAATGAAAGTGATGCAATGGAATGAAATGATGCGCTCTCTGAGGCGAACATTTTGATATGCTATATGCCCAAAACGGAGCTACCAATGAGGAGTTACGATGCGATGAACAGGAGCATATGAACTAGGGTTTCGGGCAAAAAGTCAACCCTCGAGATTTTAGATCTCAGATCTGGCACGTCTCCCGAGGTCACCGGAGCTGTTCGCCGGAGAAGAAGCCGAGGTGGCCGGAGCTCGGGGAGGCGGCGAGGTGGCCGGGGTGGAGCTCGGCTCCGCCGGCGAGGGGCGCGGTGCGGCGATGCGGCGACCGGCGCGGTGCGACGCGGCGACGGAGTTGGCCGGCGGCGGCCGGGGCGACTCGGCGAGACAGCGACCGGAGCGGCGCGGTCCGGCGATGGCGGTGCGGTGGCCCGAGCGGCCGGAGATGGAGGAGAAGGGCGGCCGGGAGCCGGTGGAGGCGGGATCGGGCGGCGGGCGGCTCGGGCCTCGGGGGCTCTCCCCGGGCCGGAGCGGTCCGGAGCGGGCACGGGTGGCGGCGCGCCACGTGGCAGGCGGCGGTTGGCGGTGGCGGATCCGGACGCGTCCGGCTCCGTCCGGACGTGTCTGGCGGCGGCGGAGATCCGATTTTTAGGGTTAGGGGGGAGAAGATCCGGGAATTGGAAATGGGGTTCTATTTATAGAGGTAGAGGGAGCTAGGGGAGTCCAAATGAGGTGCGGTTTTCAGCCACGCGATCGTGATCGAACGCTGTAGATGATGGAGAAGGTGTTGGTGGGTTTTGGGCCAACTTGGAGGGGTGTTGGGCTGCAACACACACGAGGCCTTTTCGGTCCCTGGGTTAACCGTTGGAGTATCAAACGAAGTCCAAATTATACGAAACTTGACAGGCGGTCTACCGGTAGTAAACCAAGGCCGCTTGGCAAGTCTCGGTCCTATCCGGAAATGGTTAATCCCCACACATGAAAGAAAGGTAGAAATGACAACCGGAGGAGAACGAAGTGCCAGAATGCGAAACGGACAACGGGGAAAAAGCTTGAATGCATGAGATGAACACGTATGCAAATGCAATGCACATGATGACATGATAAGAGATGCATGACAACGATAACAACACACGGAGACAAAGACCCGAACCCGAGAAAATAAAATAACTTAAGGCCGGAAATGGCAAGAGTTGGAGTACAAATTGGGTAAATCATATCCGGGGTGTTACATATATATATCGGAGAGTAGGATTCTTTTTACTCCGCAGTCCCTTCGTCGCTCTGGTGAGGCCTCCTAACGTAGAGTTTTGACTCTTCTCTCCTCAAATTTCATGATTTTTTTAGGATCATGCGGGTATCTTGGAATTGTTCCGATGGTTTTATGACGAGAAAATTGTTCTTGGTGCCTCCTGACATTTTGGGGTTGTGGCAGTGTCCCGGGGAGTTGAGCTCTGAGGTGTTGTCGTCACAATTTTATCGTTGCAATTCTGGAATACCTGAGTTCACCGACATCGAAAATCTCCTTTATGCAGTTGTTGGTGAGATAACCTCGACGCCACCCACTACAGGGGCGGGAGTTCGGGAGTATTGCCATAACTCGTATAACGGATGCTTTTCGAAGGTTGAGGTAAATGATTTCCGAAGGTTTCTTGGTTATGTGTTGAAGGATGGATACAACTGGATGTAGGATTTCCTAGTTTTGGGTGAGATATTATGCTTCCCCTGTATCCCCAACACCTGATTGCATAACCAGAAAGTTTTGGGAGTTTTGGGTGAGATATTATGCTTCCCCTGTACCTTGTTGCTTTATTCTTCTACCTTTTTTCTAAGTGGCTTCTCAATTTATGGAAATGTGATGATTTACTTTGGAATTCATTCATTCATTCTTGTTCGAATCTTAAGGCTATATGTTGCAATTTCGATCCATTGATTCAGCTTGAATATATGTCTTTTAAGATGCTAACAAATGTCAACCTCTTCAGGATGGCTCCTCCAACGCGTCAGAATCCGGAACCTCCGCCACCACCTCCACCTCCGGAGGCATGACAAGCTGTCATGGCCGCCACCAACGCCAACACTCAGATGCTTTTGCAACTCTTGCAAGAGCGCAACCAAGGAAATCAAGGCCAAGGCAACAATCAGCCCCAGTTTGCTACCCTCAGCCAGTTCCTCGCAAACCAGCCAAGGTCCTTCAGCAACTGTGTCGAGGCCACAGACGCCGATGACTGGCTCGTGGATATCTGCAAACATTTTGAGTGTAGCAATGTCAGGTCTGAGGACTTTGTCAAGTTTGCTTCGTTCCAACTCAAAGACCAAGCTGCTGAGTGGTATCAACAATACAAGGATTCCAGAGGAGGTCGTGTGATTACCTGGGATGATTTCCGCCGAGACTTCAAAGCTCACCACATTCCACAAAGTGTTGCTGAGAGTAAGCGCAAGGAGTTCCGCAATCTCAAGCAAGGCAGCATGTCTGTTTACCAATACAACATCCTGTTTCAGAGGCTCGCTCGCTTCTCTAAACAAGACGTCCCTGATGAGAAGAGCATGATTTATCAATTCAGAGGTGGCCTCAGAGAAGATCTGCAATTAGCTCTTGTGCTTTTTGAGCCGACCAAGTATGATGAATTCTACAACATGGCACTAAAGAAAGAGGCCGCTCAGCTCAAGTGCGATGCTTCTAAGAAGAGAGTCAGGGATGCATCTCCTTCTTCTTCTTCTTCAACTCAAGTGGCAGCTAAGCAACAGAAGTTTTGGTTGCCTCCTCCTCCTCCGTTCCGTCAGCCTTACCAACAGAAGAGTAAAGGTGGCAATGGATCTTCCCACCCACCCAACCTAGGATATCAGAACAAAGCACGGTCTCATGCTCCAAGGTCAAGTGCTCCTTATCACCATCCGCTCTCATAGGTTACTTGCAACAAGTGTCAGCAGAAAGGGCACTATGCAAACAAATGCTTCAACCAAAGGCGCCTTCCGCCTCCTCCTCTTGTGAGATCTGCCAGCAATGCAGTGGTCAAGCATAATCTGAAGTCTGCAAAGGTCAACATGATGAACGCAGCTCAGGCAGAGGACTCTTCAGAAGTGATCATGGGTAATCTTCCTATTAACGATATTCCTGCAAAAGTCCTTTTTGATACTGGTGCATCGCATTGTTTCATTTCAAGACCATTTGCATCTAAGCATGAGTTGCTTTTCCAAGATTTGCCTAGGCAGTTATCAGTTGTCTCTCCGGGTAAATTCATGAATGCAAGCTCTATGGTTCCAAATGTTTCTATCAAGATGGGCAACTATAAATTTCTGTCCTCTCCAATTGTTCTTGGTAACTCGGATATCGGTCTAATTCTCGGCATGGACTGGCTTTCTAAGCACAAGGCTCAGCTTGATTATGCTGCCAGGCAGATTCAATTGACACACTCGTCTAAGGATATGATCATCTATGCCGCTCGTGATGATACCATTCGACTGTTTTCTCTCAACAAGAAGGGCGAGTTGGATGCCATCTCTCAGATTCTAGTCGTTTGTGAATATCAAGACGTCTTTCCAGAAGAGCTTCCAGGAATGCCTCCTCACCAGCCAATTGAATTCGTTATCGATCATGAGCCTGGAACGGAACCTGTTTGCAAATGTCCTTACAAGCTTGGACCAGAAGGGTTGAAGGAGCTGAAGAAACAACTCGATGAACAAGAGCGTATGGGTCTGATCAGACTGGGTTCTTCTCCATGGGGTTGTAGTGTTCTTTTTGTCATGAAGAAGGATGGAACGGACCGACTTTGTGTCGACTACCGTTCATTGCACAAGAAGATAATAAAGAACAAGTACCCACTTCCCAGCATCAATGAGCTATTCGAGCAACTTAAAGGTGCTCAAGTTTTCTCCATCTTGACCTCCATATGGGTTATCATCAGATTCACATTCGTGAACAAGATATCCCCAAGACAACATTCATAACAAGCTATGGTTCTTATGAATATACTGTCATGTCTTTCGGCCTTGTCAATGCTCCTCCAACGTTCTCTCGCATGATGAACTTCATCTTCAACTCTTACACAAATGATTTCGTCTTGGTATATCTCGATGATATATTGGTCTTTTCCAAGAACAAGGAGGATCGTGCCAAGCATTTGAGATTGGTGCTGGACAAACTCAGAGAACATCAGTTCTATGCGAAGTTTTCAAAGTGTGAGTTTTGGCTCGATGAGGTTCTCTACCTTGGCCATATCATCTCCGCCAAGGGCATTTTTGTTAATCCTGAGAAGGTGTCTGCAATTGTGAATTGGGAACCGCCTCATAATTTCAAGCAGCTCCGCGGCTTTCTTGGGCTTGCAAGCTATTGTCGAAGATTCTTTGAGAATTTCTCTAAGATTGCAAAGCCTCTTTCCAACCTCCTCTAGAAGCATGTCAAGTATGTCTGGATGCCTGAATGTGACATGGCCTTCAACACCCTCAAAGAGAAGTTAGTCACAGCTCCAGTTCCGACTCCTCCTAATGAATCCAAACCATTCGAAGTTTTCTGTGATGCCTCCCTGCAAGGTCTCGGTGCTGTGTTAATGCAAGAGAAGAAAGTTGTGGCCTATACCTGTCGCCAATTGAAGCCCAACGAAAAGAACTACCCCACTCATGACCTCGAGTTGGCGGCCGTTGTCCATGCTCTTTTAACATGGATACATCTCTTGTTGGGAAGAAAAGTGGACATCTTCACTGATCATAAGAGCCTCAAGTACATCTTCACTCAGCCCAACCTCAACCTCAGGCAGACTCATTGGGTCGAAATGATTCAAGAGTATAATCCGAGTATTGAATATACCCCAGGCAAGGCCAATGTCATTGTAGATGCTTTGAGCAGGAAGGCTTACTGCAACAGCCTAATTCTCAGGCCCTTCCAACCGGACCTTTCTGAAGCTTTTCGTAAACTAAATCTCCAAGTTGTTCCTCAAGGTTTCATTTCCAACCTTCAAGTCTCTCCCACTTTGGAAGATCAAATTAGCGAGGCACAACTTCTTGATGCCATGGTTAAGAAGGTGAAAAATGGGATTGCCAAGAGCCAACCCAAGTATAAGTGCTATCGCCTTGATGACAAAGATGCTCTTTTCTTCGAGGATCGAATTGTGGTTCCTAAGTGTGATCTTCGGAAAGTCATTATGAACGAGGCTCACAATTCCCTCCTATCCATTCATCCTGGAAGTACGGAGATGTACCATGAACTCAAGCAGTCGTATTGGTGGACTCGAATGAAGCGAGAAATTGCTCAGTTCGTGAATGAATGTGATGTCTGCAGAAGAGTGAAAGCAGAGCACCAACGGCCAGCTGGTCTCCTCCAACCTCTTGCTATTCCAGAATGGAAGTTTGACCATATTGAGATGGACTTCGTGACTGGATTTCCCAAGTCCAAGTGTGGCAATGATGCTATCTTTGTTGTCATCGACAAGCTTACAAAAGTGGCTCATTTTCTTCCTATCAAAGAATCTATCACAGCAGCTCAGCTGGCAGAGCTATACACCCCCAGGATTGTCTCCTTGCATGGCATTCCGCAGTTAATATCTTGAGATCGTGGAAGCATCTTTACTTCTAAGTTCTAGGACTCCTTTCAGAAGGCCATGGGAACCAACATTCGCTTTAGCATAGCCTTTCATCCTCAAACTAGTGGACAAGTCGAGCGAGTCAATCAAATTCTTAAAGATATGGTCAGGGCTTGTGTCATTTCTTTCGGTATGAAGTGGGAAGATTGCCTTCGATATGCTGAGTTCTCCTACCACAACAGCTTCCAAGCAAGCTCGAGGAAGGCCCCATTCAAGATTCTCTATGGCAGAAAGTGTCGTACTCCTCTTAATTGGTCAGAGACTGGTGAACGCCAACTTCTTGGCAATGACTTAATCACAGAAGCTGAAGAAATGTGCAAAGTCATCTGTGAAAATCTCAACGCTGCGCAATCACGCCAGAAGAGTTACTATGATAGAAAGCATCATGACTTGGCTTTCGAGATCGGAGACCATGTCTACCTCCGTGTCTCTCCAATCAAAGGTACTCATCGCTTCGGTATCAAAGGGAAGCTTGCCCCTAGATACGTGGGTCCTTTCAAGATCATTGGCAAAAGAGGCGATCTCGCCTATCAACTTGAACTTCCGTCCAACTTTGCAAACGTGCATGACGTGTTTCACGTGTCACAGCTTCGCAAGTGCTTCAAGACGCCTGAGCGCACCATCAACTTTGAAGAGATTGATCTCCAAGAAGACCTGTCTTATCAAGAGCATCCTGTGGCTATTCTTGAAGAAACTGAGCGCAAGACTCGCAACAAGTCTATCAAATTCCTGCAAGTGAAGTGGCCACACTATTCCGACTGAGAAGCCACCTGGGAACGTGAGGACAACCTCCGTTCCGAATATCCGGAGTTCTTTAAGTCCTAGATCTTGGGACTAGATCCTTTCGTAGTGGTGGAGTGTTGTAACACCCCGAATGTAACTTACCATATTTGTACTCCAACTCTTGACATTTTCGGCTCTAAGTTATGATTTTCCCTTCGTGGTTGGGTTTTGTCTTTGTTTTGCATTTTTTCCATGTCATGCATAATATATCATGTCATCATGTGCATCTCATTTGCATACGTGTTCGTCTCATGCATCCGAGCATTTTCCCCGTTGTCCGTTTTGCAATCCGACACTCCTACGTCCTCCGGCGCCCCCTTTTGCCTCTTTTCGTGAGCGGGTGTTAAACTTTCTTGGAATGGACCGAGATTTTCCAAGCGGCCTTGGTACACCACCGGTAGACTGCCTGTCAAGTTTCGTTCCATTTGGAGTCCGTTTGATACTCCAACGGTTAACCAGGGGACCGTAAAGGCCTCATGTGTGTTGCAGCCCAACACCCCTCCAAAACGGCCCAATAACCCTTCCAAACCTATCCCATGTCCTCCGCCGTCAGATCACGAGCGCGTGGTCGAAAACTACACCTCATTTGGACACTCCCACCTCCTTCTAGGTATAAATAGGTGCACCCTCTCCAAATTTCGGGCGAAACCCTAAAAAAATCCTCCCCCACTGCCACCGGACACGTCCGGCCTCGGCGGACAGGATCCGCCGCCGCCGCCCGGCGAATCGGCGCCCGCCACGTGTCCCCGTAGCCAGCGTTCCTACCGCACGCCGCTGCGGGCCCGCGTGGCCCAGATCCGGCCCGCGGGGCCCGTCGCCGCCGCCGACCGCAAGGACCTGCGCAGCCCCACGCCTTCCTCCGCCGCCCGCTTCCCGCCGGCGCCGCACTCCTCGGCCGCCCGCTTCCGCCGGCGCGCCACCGCCACCTTGCCCCGGCGCCGCCCCCGCCTCCGCGTCGCAACTCCGACAACCCTACAGCCCGGTTCCGGCAAGTCCCGCAACTCTGGCGACCTCCAACTTCGGCCAGTGTTTTCCAGCGATCCTCGTTTTCTGCGCCACGAAACCCTAGATCCAGTCTAGAGGGGTAATTTTCCACTAGGTCTTTACCTCTGAAACATATTCAGGCCTTGTTCATCATGCCATAACTTTATGTGTGCTGCTCCGTTTTGTGCGTGCAATATATCAAAGTGTTCATCATGATGTGATCTTCATTTTTTTCCTTTGTGACATGCTTGTTTGAGCCCATCTTTATGCCCAAATCGTGGATGCAAGAGTGCTGTAAATTGTTAGGTGCTGATTCTTAGCTGATGATTTTTCATTTTTGCCACATTTGTTGTGTGCTTCTTGTGAACATGAGCTCTACACGTGTTTTGGACTATGCCATGCCATATTTACAAGGGTGTATGCCATGTATTTTTGTGATCTTTGTGGTGACTAGCACAAGCATGCAAAGTAGCCTTCGTGATATTGCTGATTTCAGGGACTTAGGATTTCACTAAGTCATTTTCCTACTATTATTTTTATGCCATGTAACCATGATGCTACAGAGTGATCCATGCTTGTTTTGAGTATCTTCAGTAAGGATGATTTTGACATGTGGTTATGCTATACCCATCTATGCCCATGTTTGCATTTATGGAGTGCCCTAGCATGAATTAATCTTGCTCTACTTTTGCTATAAAATGTTCCTGGCAGATTGTTTACATGTTAATCAATTTTGCCATGGTTGTTGTAGTTGATCCAAGCATGCTATAAACTAGTTCTTGCCATGGTTAACCTTATGAAAATGTCATCTTGCTGTTGTTATGCTTAGTTTGTCATGCAATGTCTTGTGGTGAGTGAATCGAGCTCACAAAGATGCCTTGATTATTCAGTATATGCCATGCTCAGTTTTCTGCCAAGTCTGAATCTGTTAACAAAACTTGCTATGTTCACATGGGTGCCATCGTATTTGTTGTGCCCTTTTGGGTCATGGTCAGTAAGGGACCTTTATTCTATGCTTTGAGTAGATTAATGCCATGCCTTTGTTTGCTATGTTCTGGTTCTGTAGCATGTTGTTTGCTTGCTCTAAACCTGGCTTCCTGATGTTAATTCCTGACATGTTAGTATTTTCACAAAGTCTGTGAAGCTGATATCTTTTGCACTTTTTCCATGCTTGTTTGAACCTGTTCTAGTGTGTTTTAGCCGTAGCTCAGTGTTCATATTTTGTTAAGCATCTTGAGTAGATCACTTCCATGTGCTTTGTTGTTATGTTGGAGTGCAGTAGCTTAGTTTCTAGTTGCATTCTAGATGGCATCGTGTTGTTAATCGCAGAATTGTGCCATTCTTGTTTTGCTTGCCATTTGCAAACCGTGCATCCGATTCCGGTGATCTTTATATCGATTTCGACCGAAATCAACTCATCTTTCTAGAGGCGCACTTGGTTTGCCAAGTTGATGCCTTGATGAATCTTTTCCTTCTGGAGCCCGCATATGCATTGCATATCACATCTCGCATATCATGCCATGTTTTGCATCATGTTACTTGCGCATTGCTTCGTGATTGATTGTTGGTCCTTTGCTTGTGTTCTTGCTTTGGGTAGAGCCAGGAGACGAGTACGTGATCGAGGAACCCATTGAGTTCGCTTATGAGGATCAAGCTTTCGTCAACTCAGAGAACTTTGCAGGAAAGATGACCATAACCTCAAAATCACTTCTATCTTTGCTTGCTAGTTGTTCACTCTTTTTCTATGCCGCGATACCTACCACTTGCTATAACATACCTCCCATATTGCCATGTCAAGCCTCTAACCCACCTTTCCTAGCAAACCGTTGTTTGGCTATGTTACCGCTTTGCTCAGCCCCTCTTATAGTGTTGCTTGTTGCAGGTGAAGATGGAGTTTGTTCCTTGTTGTAACATGTTTATTATTGGGATATCATTATTATATCTTGTTTACTTTAATGCACCTATATACTTGCTAAAGGGTGGAAGGCTCGGCCTTATGCCTGGTGTTTTGTTCCACTCTTGCCGCCCTAGTTTCCATCATATCGGTGTTATGTTCCTTGATTTTGTGTTCCTTACGCGGTTGGGTGTTATGGGAACCCCTTGATAGTTCGCCTTGAATAAAACTACTCCAGCAAGGCCCAACCTTGGTTTTACCATTTGCCACCTAAGCCTTTTCCCTTGGGTTTCGTGGACTCAAGGGTCATCTTTATTTTAAACCCCCGGGCCAGTGCTTCTCTAAGTGTTGGTCCAACCTGAGCGATGTCCGGCGCCCCCTGGGCAACTAGGGTCTATGCCAACCCGACGTCTGGCTCATCCGGTGTGCCCTGAGAATGAGATATGTGCAGCTCCTATCGGGATTTGTCAGCACATTCGGGCGGCTTTGCTGGTCTTGTTTTACCATTGTCGAAATGTCTTGTAACCAGGATTCCGAGTCTGACTGGGTCTTCCTAGGAGCAGGAATATCCTTCGTTGACCGTGAGAACTTGTGATGGGCTAAGTTGGGACACCCCTGCAGGGTTGTCAACTTTCGAAAGCCGTGCCCGTGGTTATGGGCAGATGGGAATTTGTTAATATCCGGTTGTAGAAAACTTGAAACTTAATTTAATTAAAATGAATCAACCGCGTGTGTAGCCGTGATGGTCTCTTTTCGGTGGAGTCCGGGAAGAGAACACGGTCTCGTGTTATGCTTGAATGTAAGTAGCTTCACGATCACTTCTTGATCATTATTAGCTTCTCGACCGTGCTTTGCTTCTCTTCTCGCTCTCTTTTGCGTAAGTTAGCCACCATATATGCTAGTGCTTGCTGCAGCTCCACCTCACTACCCTTTCCTACCTTTAAGCTTAAATAGTCTTGATTGCGAGGGTGTGAGATTGCTGAGTCCCCATGACTCACAGATACTTCCAAAACAGATGCAGGTGCCGATGATGCCAGTGCAGAGGACGCTATCGAACTCAAGTGGGAGTTCGACGAGGATTCTGGCCGTTACTACGTGTCTTTTCCGTATGATCAGTAGAGGAGCCCAGTTGGGGCGATCGGGGATCTAGCATTTGGGGTTGTCTTTCTTTATTTGGTTCCGTAGTCGGGCCTTGATTGTATTCTAGATGATGTATGGTATATTTATGTATTTTGTGAAGTGGAGATTGTAAGCCAACTCCTTATCCCTTTCTTATTCAGTACATGGGATGTGTAAAGATTACCCCTCTTGCGACATGCCTACCATGCAGTTATGCCTCTAAGTCGTGCTCCGACACATGGGAGATATAGCCGCATCGTGGGTGTTACACTAGACGAGGTGTGTCTGGGCACTTGTGAGCCAGCGCGGGACTCACGAGGCCCTACCTCAAGGTGGGTTGTGCCTAGTCTTGATTCTTGTTCGCTGTCTTGGTCCTGCGAGGTGGTCAGACAACCTGCGCCGAACGAATCTCCTGAGGTTATCGCGTGAGAAAGCCAAGCACCAACGACCCCAGGAGGTGACTTGAACGGGGCCAGCACGCCAGACAGAGCTCAGCCATTGGATTTATCGACGCTGCAGGGACGGACCCGAGCACAAACGACGCGAAGAGTCCTGAAGAAAAATGACCGGCGCATGGCTCCCGCGGTGGGCGACATTCAAGCAGGTGATAATCATAGATAGATTAAGCACGGAAGGCAAACTAGCTTAGGTAAATGCATGAACGACACGCGCCACTAGGTCCAGCCCGAGCGGCTTGGGGATGATGCAGCCCGAGGGGCGCCCGTAGCAAGGTAAGCTGAAGACATAAAAAAGAAGGGATACATGCCAGAGGGACGGACCCACGCGGCCTGGGAATAATGCAGCCCCCTGGGCGCTCCCAGCTAAATGAACTTGGAAAGTGTCACCTGGTTCCGTTGATGAAGGGGTGTTGAGGCAGCTGAGGGTACGCGGCGAAGGGGTTGCCCCTCACGAGCCACCGGGGCCCTGAGCCTCGGGAGGGTCTGGGGATCCAGGTGGTTCCCTGAGGACCGTCGCCATCTCCGCCAGGACTGCGTGGTGCCTGGCCTCCTGACCCGCCATGACGCTCCACAGGTTGCACTGGAAGGCAGCAGCCACACTCGGTAGGCCAAACGTCATACGAACATAGCTGTGAAGTGGACCTTCGCACCTCCCAACACGTGAAGGCCAGAAGCGCTCCTGAGATGCGGCTCGGTTGAGCCCTGGTATGTCGATGCAGACACGCAGCTCACCACCCTCACCTGGGTGGGGAGCAACGCCAGGTGGGCAGCGGTCGCCGCGTATTGCTCTTGCTTCCTGAAGCTCTTGAGATACCTTGGTGATGAACTCCTAAGCGCCGGGCGCTCCTTGCCCAGTGTCCTCCTGAGGGAGACATGCCACGAAACACGCCTCCAAGTGGTGCCCAAGCGCCTCCCTCGTGATGTTGGCAAGGTCTGAGGCCCTCCAGAAGAGAGCCCCCGAGCCCTACCCGAGGTGGGCGCCAGGCGCGTCTTCCTATGTGACAGAGGGAGTCGCCCCTGGTGCGGGCGCTGATCTTGACGAGGTGCCACTTGCGGCGCTGCCCTCCTGAGGTCCGACACGGAGTAGCTACTTCTTCTTCTTGGGGATGACCTCAGGAGGGTACTGAGCTGCATTGTTGTCGGGGTCTTCGATTGACGCTGCTTGGAAGGCACGCTCGAGGGAGCACACCGCATCTCTTTCTTTGTAGGGGACCGTGATGATCCCGCCGCTTCCTCGCATCTTGAGGACATTGTAGCCGTGGTGCGTCACTGCCATGAACTTGGCCAGGGCCAGATACCTGAGGATGGCATTGTATGGCAGACGGATGTGGGTGACGTCGAAGTCGATGAGACTGGTGCGGTAGTTGTTACGTTCTCCAAAGGTGACTGGGAGGTGGACCTGACCTATCGACGTGGTGGAGCTGTCGGTCAGTCCTGAGAAAGGCTTGGTGGGCTGAAGCTGGTCATACAACACTTGGAGGTTGTCGAACGTGTCGACGGACAGGACGTTGAGCCCTGCGCCACCATCGATGAGAGTCTTGGTAACTTGCACGTTGCTAATGATTGGTGAACGGAGCATCGGGAGGACACCGACAGTAGCCACGCACTTGAGCTGATCTGTCGAGCTGAATGTGATGGCGCATTGGGACCATCTGAGCGGGCGCGTGGCCTCGAGCTTGGGGATGACTGCATTCACTTCACGAGCAAACTGTTTGAAGATACGCTGTGAGGCTAGGGCTTGAGCTCCGCCCAAGATGCATGCGATGGCATGCGGCTCCTGGAAGCCCCCAGCCCCCTCGTCCTGATGGTGGTCGTCATTCCTTCTCGGTGGTGGCGGTAGTGGAGGGAGACCGGCGTTGCCCTGAGGACGATCCTCACGAGGCTGATCCCTCCAAGAGCCCTCGCGAGGCTGATCCTGCTAGCGGTCCTCACGAGGCCGGTTGCGCCACTCCTGGCGCGGGCCATGGTCATCCCAGCGTCCGCCACCACATCGTCCTCCTCGGCCGTAGCCCCTGTTGTTGCGCTCGGGGCGTTGACCGAAGCGTCCTTCTCGAATGGCTCTGAGCTCTTGACAGTCGCTGGTGTTGTGGCTATGCAGGTTATGGAAGGCGCAAAATGGTCGGTTGCTCTTGGATGACACGGCAGGTCCCTGCCGTGCTTTGTGTCCGGCTCCGACGTGAGTACGGCTGCTCCCTTGAGCTTCACGTCTTTGGCCTTGGCTTTCTTCTCCTCTAGGTCCGCAGCCAGGAGCTCGAGGAGGGAGAGGTGCCCCTCCTCTGCTCTTGCGCACTTGGTCGCCAGGTTGAACAGCTCCAGAGACGTGCATAGCTCCTTGTGGATGGCGAGCTCCTCCTTCATCTTGACGTCGCGGACGCCATCGAAGAACGCGAAAATGATGGCCTCATCCGTCACCTTGGGGATCTTGAGGCGAACGTTGTTCAAGCGCTGGATGTACTTCTGGAGGGTTTCTCCTAGTTGTTGCTTGACGCGGCGTAGGTCACCCACAGCCGGTGGGCGGTCTTGAGTGCCCTGGAAGTTGGCGACGAAACGGTCGCGCATCTCGTTCCATGGGAGCGCAACGAGCGTGGGATGACGAACTGGCTGGGGTCGGCGATGGAGTGGCGGTGCGGCCGTCCCGCCACACCGTGGGGTGCAACGAGGATGCTTGCTGCTCGTTCCCCGCCGGGACGGTGGCGGCGTTGGTGGCAGGCGACGGAGAACGACGAGGTGGCCCGCCGACAGGAGCCGTCTGAGCAATGCGGGCGGTGAGGGCAGCCCGACGCTCAGCGCGAGCGCGGCGAGCATCCACCATGGAGACGATGAAGTACCGGGACGCAGAGTGACGGAAGGGAAGCTTCGGCGCACCCCTACCTGGTGCACCAAATGTCGGATCTCAGGTTCCGGCAAAACCCTCAAGGTTCGGACACTAGGGTGCGCGCGAAGATCTCCCCCTACCAATCCACGTCCTAGCTTCGCTAAGATCTCATGGGCTAACTCGACGAACTTGCAACACAAAGGACACAAGATTTATACTGGTTCGAGCCACCGTTGTGGTGTAATACCCTACTCCAGTGTGGTGGTAGTGGATTGCCTCCCGGGTTAAGGATGAACAGTACAAGGGAAAGAACAGCCTCCTGAGGAGAGGTGTTCTTGTGCTTGGTGAACTTGTGGTTGTCCAGATCTCTTCTTTTCCCTCTCCTAGCTATGGTGGTGGCTAGTCCTATTTATAGAGGCCCTAGTCCTCTCCCCAAATATTGAGCGGGAAGGGAGCCAACAACGGCCAATTTGAAAGGGGACAACTAGTACAGCTTATCCTGACAAAAGCAGTCTTCGCCTGCAAAAGGCTCTGGTGGTGACGCCGCCTTGGGCTCCATGGTGAACTCCGTCTTACCGTCATGCTGGTCTTGGTCTCGTTGCACTGATATGGAAACCTTTGCTTGATGCCTCGGTACTCCGTGCCTGCGCTTGCTTCCTTAGCACCAAAGGGGAAACAAGGACACTGTGCGCGCTGGCGCCCGCCTGGCGCCCGCCTGATCTTGATCGTCATGGCTCATGTCACTGAAACCTTGCGAGGTTTGCCATGCCTTGAACTCTCCGCCCGTCGCGAGCCAGCCTGGTGAGGGCGCTCCCGAGGAGGTCTTGTGTCGTTCGCCTCGCGAGGGTCTTGAGTGCTTGTTGGTGAAGATTGGCCGTACGGGCCCGCTCACAGAGCCACGCCGTGGGCCGCAGGCAGGCAAATCTGGGGACCCCCGTTCCCAGAGCATCGATAAGCATGAATCCATTCAAGTTCCATGAAGGCTTCAGCAACTTTCTTGGGTTCAGATATGGAGACAAATGCACAGTGCCCATAGAAATTTGCTAGTTGTGTCGCTCTTGAACGAGTAAGGGGACCTGGTGCATTGATGCTATCAATTATCTTCTCAATATGTACTTCATTTGCAACACGAGGGTGAACTGGACGAAGATTTTGCTCTTGCGGATCATTGTCTTCATCTTCAACATTGGCTTCAGGCTGAGCAGAGTCTTCGGGTTGATTTGGTGCAGAAATGATAAGTTCCTCTTCAGCCTGTGCCTCTAAAGGTATGATTTATCCAGTACCCATAAGCTTGATGGATTCACTTGGTGAGACTTCATCTAGCACATTTGGCAGTGCTCTCTTTGTGAGCCGTTAGTTTCATCGAACTGCACATCCACAGTTTCAACCACTTTTTAGTGAAAGAGGTTGAAGACTCTGTAGGAGTGCAAATCCTTTCCGTAACCAAGCATAAAACCTTCATGTGCTTTTGGTGCAAATTTTGAAGTGTGATGCGGATCTTTGATCCAGCACCTAGCACCAAATACTCTGAAGTGGCTTACGTTTGGCTTCTTACCAGTTAGTAGCTAATATGATGTCTTCTTTAGAAGCTTGTGAAGATAAACATGGTTGATGACATGGCATGCAGTATCAATAGCTTCAGGCCAGAACTTCCTTGGAGTCTTGTACTCATCAAGCATCGTCCGAGTCATCTCAATGAGTGCCATGTTCTTGCGCTCCATGATGCCATTCTGCTGAGGTGTGTATGGAGCAGAGAACTCATGAGTGATGCCCAATGTACCAAGATAGGTGTCGAGGCCGGTGTTCTTGAACTCTGTGCCGTTGTCACTTCTGATGTGCTTGATCCTGATGCCATAGTTCATCATGGCATGATTGGCAAATCGTCTGAAGAAATCCTGCACTTCAGTCTTGTAGAGAATTATATGCACCCAGGTATATCTAGAGTAATCATCAACAATAACGAACCCATAGAGACAAGCAGTGGTAGTAAGTGTGGAGTAATGAGTAGGGCCGAATAGGTCCATGTGAAGCAGCTCGAAAGGACGTGATGTCGTCATGATTGTCTTCGAAGGATACTTGGCCCTAGTCATCTTCCCGGCTTCACAGGCACCACACAGATGATCCTTTTTGAACTTGACGCCCTCGATGCCTATGACATGCTTCTTCTTCGCGAGAGTGTACAAGTTCCTCATGCCAGCATGCCCTAGCCTCCGATGCCAGAGCCAGCACTCTGAAGCTTTTGCTAGAAGACATATGGCCAACTGTGGTCCTGCTGAGAAATCTACGATGTACAGATCACCTTTTCGGTGCCCTTCAAAGACTAGAGACTTGTCAGATTCCATTAGAACAAGGCAACAATATTTTCCAAATATCACAATCATGTTCAAGTCACAAAGCATTGAGACAGACATTAAGTTGAAACCAAGGGATTCAACAAGCATCACTTTATCCATGTGCTGATCCTTTGAGATTGCAACTCTACCTAGACCCAATACCTTGCTTTTGCCAGTGTCAGCAAATGTGATGTGACTCTTGTCAGATGGATGTAAGGTTGAGTCCATGAGAAGACTTCGATCGCCAGTCATGTGGTTAGTGCATCCACTGTCAATAATCCATTCTGAAGCAGTTGGTGTCATACCCTACAATGCAGTTAGGGGGATAGGCTTCACGAAGGGTATTGTGAAGCATAAACATTTGACGAGCAAGTGGATTATGAAAATTCAGATCTAGGTTAGGACTAATAGGATGATTGGCAAGCAACTCAGGAACAAAATACATAGTAATACCATTTGGGCATTTTATCTTGCGCCCCACAAGATATTTTAGGTCTCCAGCAATAGCATCTGACGCCTTTGATTTCCGGTTGGAGCCCCTTCCTTGCAAAAGAGAGTTAAGTTTTCTTAACCACCCACATTTTCAGGGGTGGCTTCGAAGCAATGAGTCTAAGTGCAGCATCTGAGAACTTTGGCTTTGGAGCCCTAGAAAATAGTCTTGCAGGAGGTGAATAATACTCATAAGAATAGGCAGAATAGTTCTTGGTCTTATGAACATGGCGGTTTGATGAAACACGCTCATATTCATAGGCCTAAGTATGGTTACCCTACAAAACATTAGTGTTAGGGTGACTCTGGTGAGTCCTCTGTCTGTATGAAGCCTTTGGACCATATGAAGCCTTTGGACCATATGAAGCCTTTGGTCTGGGGTTTGTCTTATTCCTAGGTGGTGTCATGATGACATTCACCTGAAGATTTTCAAGACAACTCTTGGGCACCCAGATCTTCTTCAAAGGTGGTCCATTCCTGCAGTTAGTACCAATATACCTGGCAAACACTTCACCATTCTGATTCTTAAACAGTTTATAGTTTGCATCAAAGGATTCATCATTGATAATCGGGTTAGCACAAGTGAAGCCAGATAAGGTAGATGAATCCACTGAAGGTCCCTTTGCAGCAACCCATGTGGTTTTGGGGTACTGCTTAGGCTTCCAGTAAGAACCATCAACGTTCATTTTCCTCTTGAACCCAACACCCTCTTTCCTAGGGTTTCGGTTCAGAATCTGTTTCTTGAGGACATCACATAGTGTCTGATGCCCTTTGAGACTTGTGTACATTCCTGTATCAAGCAATGTCTTCAACCTGGCATTCTCATCAACAATAGTAGTGGTATCCTCAGCAGAGGGGTTTGTTACCACATCAACAGTTGAAGATATTGCAATAGTAGTAGCAGTAGAACATCCAGCAACAGAAGTAGCGTTATCACGCTCAAGGCATTTTAGACATGGTGGTTCAAATCCTTCCTAAGCGGAACTGATCTGTTGAGCGCGAAGTGATTCGTTCTCCTTTTGAAGATCTTCATGAGACGATCTCAAGTTCTCAAGTTCTTGCTTCCTTTGAAGATAATCATAGGAGAGGTTTTCATGAGTAGTTGAGAGCGTTTCATGACGACTTTCAAGTTCTTCTTACTTAACATGAAGATTTTTAATGTCTTCAATTAAGGACTGAGTTCGAGTCATTTCCGCGTCCAACAGGTCATCGCTTTTGTCTAACAGTTTTTGAATATGTTCCATAGCAATCTGTTGCTGTGTTGCAATTTTAGCAAGTGTTTTGTAGCAAGGTTTAGATTTACATTCAGAGTCATCTTCACTTGATCTTTGATAGTGAGCATCGCGTCAGTTTACCTTGGCACCACGTGCCATGAAGCAGTAGGTGGGTGCAGAGTCATCCTCATCATTAGCATCAGCGTTGGTGAAGAGGCCATCGTCTTCAGTGTTGAAGATGGACTTGGCAACGTATGATGAAGCTAAGGCCAGGCTTGCCATGCCTGAATCAGATTCCTCTTCAGAATCCATCTCCACCTCCTCAGATGCAGACTCCTCCTCTAAATCCATCTCCTTGCCAACAAACGCACGAGCCTTGCTAGACGATCTCTTCTTGTGTGATGAAGACTTCGACGAAGACTTGGAAGAAGACTTTGAGGATTTCTTCTTCCTCTTTTCATCAGAATCATATTCCTTGCTCTTCTTCTTCTTCTTTCTCTTCCTCTTCTTCCTCTTCCTCTTGTTATTCTTCCTCTTCTTCCTCTTCTTCTTCTTCTTCTTCTTCTTCCTCTTCTTCTTCTTCTTCTTCTTCTTCTTCTTCTTCTTCTTCTTCTTCTTCTTCTTCTTCTTCCTCTTCTTTTTCTTCGTCTTCTTCTTCTTCTTCTTCTTCTTCTTCATGGGAGGAAGCTTCATCATTTCTTGAGCTGGATCTTGAAGACTGTCTGGAGCCTTTCTTCCTGGTGAACCTTTGGAACTTCTTCATGAGCATGGCAAGTTCCTTTCCAATGTCTTTAGGATCCTCAGAACCCCAGTCAGATTCTTCTTCAGATGAGGAAACAGCCTTTGCCTTCAGAGCACGAGCTCGGCCATAGTTGGGACCATAGATATGTCTACTCTCAAATAGCTGGAACTCATGTGTGTTGAGCCTCTCAAGTATGTCAGACGGATCGAGAGTCTTGAAGTCAGGGCATTCTTGAATCATCAGAGCCAGGGTGTCAAATGAGCTGTCGAGTGATCTCAAGAGTGTTTTGATGATTTCATGGTTGGTGATCTCAGTGGCGCCGAGTGCATGAAGCTCATTTGTGATGTCAGTGAGGCGATCAAACGTCAGCTGAACATTCTCATTGTCATTTCTCTTGAAGCGATTGAAGAGGTTGTGAAGAACACTGATCCTTGAGTCTCTCTGGGTTGAGACACCTTCATTGACCATGGAGAGCCAGTCCCAGACTAGCTTCGCAGTTTCCAGAGCACTCACACGACCATACTGTCCTTTGGTCATATGACCACAGATGATGTTCTTGGTAGTAGAATCTAGTTGAATGAACTTCTTGACATCAGTAGGGGTGACTCCTTCACCGGCCTTGGGAATGCCGTTCTTGATGACATACCAGAGGTCGACATCAATGGCTTCAAGATGCATGTGCATCTTATTCTTCCAGTAGGAGTAATCAGTGCCATCGAAGATAGGGCACGCAACGGAGAATTTGATTATCCCTGCAGTCGACATAGCTAAAACTCCAGGTGGTTAAACCGAATCACACAGAACAAGGGAGCACCTTGCTCTGATACCAATTGAAAGTGCTAGTTATCGACTAGAGGGGGGGTGAATAGGCGATTTTTATGAAAGTCTTCAAAATACGGGGCTTTGAAGACAAACAGTAGAAATGAACCTATTGATATGCAGCGGAAGGTAGACTACAATAGACAAGACATAGTCAAGTAAGCAATGAAGTGAAAGCACAAAGATTATCAGCAGCTAGGTAGTATGGATCAAGATGGAAGATAGTGTGAAGCCAATCAACAACAGTCTTCACACAGTGAAGTCAATCAGATCATGCAAGCAGGCAATGACTTCACGAAGACAAACGGTAAGTAAAGAGAGGTAAGAGATAGAACCAATTGCTTGGTGAGGACAAGCATTTGTTGGACCAGTTCCAGTTGCTGTGACAACTGCATGTCTGGTTAGGGAGGCTGAGATTCAACTGAGAAGACTGCATCTTCACCTTATTCCCCTTGAGCTAAGACACACAGTCCTCGCCCAATCACTCTGGTATGTCTTCAAGAGAGACTTCCAAACCTTCACAGACTTCGTTCATCGGCGTTCCACAATGACTCTTGGATGCTCAGAACGCGATGCCTAACCGGCTGGAGGATTCACAGTCCTCAAGTGTAACAAGTCTTCAGATCACGCAGACAGAAAGACTTCAGTGATGCCTACCACTCTTTGGCTCTGGGTGTTTAGGGCTTTGTCCTCGCAAGGATTTCTCTCTCAAAGCTTCTGAGGTGGGTTGCTCTCAAACGACAAAAGTCGTGCACTAACTCTGAGCAGCCACCAATTTATGGTGTAGGGGGTGGGCTATTTATAGCCAGGAGGCAACCCGACATGATTTGTCCGAAATAACCCTGGATCACTAAGGAACTGACACGTGTCCAACAGTCAGATTTCAAACACACATGACATCTTGACTTGAGCTACAAGTAAAGCTGACTTATCCAGCTGTGGATAAGATCTGCTCTCATTGTCTTTGCTCGAAGACTTAGGATTTGGTTGAGCATCACTTCAGTCACTCTGACTTTGTTCACTTGGACCCCACTTAACAGTATGGTGGATCCTATGACTCAACAAAGAAGAAAAGGAAACTACGAAACAACTATGTCTTTGCAATCCATAGTCTTCATGCGATGTCTTCTCATGTCATAGTCTTCAATGTGAATCTCCTCACAGACCACCATTGTCTTCAATGTCTTCACACATTTTTCGGGGTCATCTCTGGTAGGTAAACCGAATCAGTGAGGGACTACTACCTGTGTTATCCTACAATTCTCACAAACACATTAGTCCTTGAACCAAGTTTGTCGTCAATACTCCAGAACCATCTAGGGGTGGCACTAGATGCACTTACAGTGTGTGTGTGTGGGTGTGGGGGGAGGGGGCAGTGACACTTACATATCTCTACTCTTATAAAAAACAGAGTTGGTGATGATGGTCTTCCTGCCATCCTGCAATATAGGCCATCCGATTTATATCTGACGGATAGGAAGGAAACTATGGCAATTTTGCAAAAAGATACCCACACCCCTCTCCATATTTGCAAATAAGGCATTCCCTCGTTCATCCTTTTCTCCCACAAGATAAACTACTCATAAAATGCATCATGATGTTCCATGCAAAGCATGGACATCTTGCTAGTAGGGAGAAGGAGTTTGTGTGACACATATCTATGTTAAGGGATAGATAGATAGCATGTGTGCAACACTTACTTAAAGCATCACAGAGATAAACAAATGGTGTGCATGCAAGTGCCGGAAAAATGAAGCGAGAAACAATGTCTAAGCGTGCGCGTGTGTGTGTTTGTGTGTGTGTGTGTGAGAGAGAGAGAGAGAGAAAGCAAAATGTCAAAACAAAAGGTGCTCTGCTGGAATCCCATTGTATGTATTCATATGGTTCCAGAACTCGAGTTAACCTTAGGCATATGTGTGAGAGACATAATTATACTTTGAGACATTAGTGGCTGTGGGTGGGCAGAATTAAAGGGGTGGGCGTGTTTGACAGAGAGAGCGTGTGTGCTTCTGTGCGAGAGACTTGTAGGAAAGGTATAAAGACGAATTCTAACCTTGACGGAGGGAGAGAAGTACACGAAGTGTGCGTGTGTGATTCCGATGCCCACGGGGAAATGAGATATGTATGCGTGTGAGATAGATTGCACAAATCATTCATGTATCACTATCTAGCGATCGTGGCGTGCATCGCTTGAACATAAATCAATATCTACTTCGTATCGTGGCCAAAGGTACAATATCAATTCAACGCTATAAAGATTGGACACTCACATATCACATTTTTTCTATCTAAATATACCTTTTCGATTGTGCATGCCAAAGTTACAGTGATGTTTCTTCAAACAACCAATGTAGCTATCATGCACATGCACCATTGTTACTCTTGCATTCAAATTCATTAGTCTTGGATGATTTAAGGTTCTATTATGAAGTAATATATGAAATATTCATAT